>NC_068367.1:40834952-40976729 GCF_020536995.1 Dreissena polymorpha
TACAGTTCCTTGCAGGTACATCAGTACAAACTGATGCTGTTATGAACGTGTACATTCCTTGAAGGTACATCATCACAAACTGATGCTGATTTGAACGTGTGCAGTGCATCCTAGGTACATCAACACAAACTGATGCTGATATGAACGCGTTCAGTTCGTCGCAGGTACACCATAACAAACTGATGCTGATATGAACGTATACAGTTCCTTGAAGGTCCATCATCACAAACTGATGCTGATATGAACGTGTACAGTTCATAACAGGTACATACTCACAAACTGATGCTGATATAAACGTGTACAGTTCTTCGCAGGTACATCATCACACACTGATGCTGATATGAACGTGTACAGTTCCTAACAGGTACAAACTCACAAACTGTTGCTGATTTAAACGGGTGCAGTTTATCACAGGTACATCATCACAAACAGATGCTGATATGAACATGTACAGTTCCTTGCAGGTACATCATCACGAACTGATGCTGATATAGTAACGTGTGCAGTTCCTCGCAGGTACATCATCACAAACTGATGCTGATATGAACGTGAACAGTTCATCGCAGGTTCATAATCACAAACTGATGCTGATATGAACGTGTACAGTTCCTCGCAGGTACATCATCACAAGCTGATGCCTATATGAACGTGTACAGTTTTTAACAGGTACATACTCACAAACTGATATTAATTACCATTTTCAGCTAAAGAGACCAGGAACTTAAGCAGATATACAAAATAAGCACATTTTATTTAGGCTCAAGCGGCCATTTAAGAAACAGGGCGAGCTTGTAAATAATTTTGGCAGAGGACCACCTAATCAACATTTGTGTGATAATATTTTTCTAATCAAACCTAATGGTCAGAAAAAAACCCTGGTATTTAGACAAAATTCAATGTTGACTTATGACGGTCATATTGTGCTGTGAAGCGGAACCAGGTCCACTCAAAGAACATTTATGTAAATGTTTATTACGATTGGCTAAATGTGTCTTTGACAGGAGAAGAAAACATAATTGTAATGCAAAATGCTACCGGCTTAATTCATCATCATTAATTCATAAAAATCGATTTTTTTGCCAATCTATACAACGCAAGTTTTCGTTGTAGAGTCCGGCTAAAAATATAATGCCTATCATTTTAGTTGCAAAAATCATCTTAAAATTTACGATTTTTTCTGCTCATATTTGAATATATGCTTACACATATCCGCGAACTTTCCCTCGTTATTTCGACACTTCTTTTCGATCGTCCGTTTATCTGGATTTATATAGGGTACATTAAATGGATGGCGTATGTACGCTTCGGTCCTCCAATCAAACGCCTGCTCCTTCGTGAAATCCTTGCTAATTTCGTTTTTAATGGCGTTTTACAAATAGATAGTCTTATGACAAAGACTGTGTGACATAGTCTTTAAAACATAATAAACGTACACAACTTCATTATTTTAGTGTTCATAGCGATTTATTTCTATTGATTTAGTTCTAACAGAACGTTTTCCAATGTTCGTAAAATATTCTTAACTAAAAGCTCAATGTAACGGCATATGGCATGACAATAACACATTGTATGACCGCAATATCTAGCCGTGCGCGTGGTACTGACTTTTCAAGTGTACAATTTCCGACAGGATCTTGTGCAAAACCACGTGCCCAAAGGTAGCGAAGTAATATGATATATGCGACGGACGTGTACGGATGTCAGCCCGGCATTTACATGAAATTATACAACAATCAATGGATCGCCCGCATACCAAAGACATGTCTAATAAGAGAGATCAGCAATGAGTAATTAACTTGGTGCGTTCTTCTCGTTTAGTTTGACGTTATTTATAAGGTAGCATCTGTATTGGCCATCTGACATCGTTCTGAAACATGTATCTATTAATTCATTAATAAGCTGGGCTCTTTGTATGTAAGATATTGCTTAAACATATGCAACTTGTTCAAATTATGTTAACTCTTCGAATGCGGAGCTAAATGGATGCATGATATACCAAACAAAACAAAAAAGAAATGCCAATAAGACAAACGAAACACACAAACTGTTGAACGAAACATGGTCGGTGCTCTGTGAAAAGGGGGGTTTAATGCATGTGCGTAAAGTGTTGTCCCAGATTAGCCTGTGCAGTCCACACATGCTAATAAGGAACGACATTCTCCGATAAACAAGATTTTTGATAAGAAGAGACTGTCTTGAAACGAAAAAATATCATCAAAGCGGAAAGTATCGTCCATGATTAGCCTGTGCGGACTGCACAGGCTAATATGGTGCGACACTTTACGCACATGCATTAAATCCCATTTTCACAGATCACGCCCCATATATACAGCGGAGTGACGAGGTGAGCATAATCGTTCAACCCGATGACAACGTAGACTCAGTGCCGTTAAAGCAATAAACCATCGTCGCCTAATTTCACTCGACAAAAAAAATCAAGACATTCCCATTACATTTTATATAAAATTTGACCAAACAAACACGACATTGAACTATTTACAGACAAACAAAGTACATAGACGAATTTAAATAATTCATTATACGATGCGATTATGAGACATTTTTTAACAAGTGTGTTGATACACAAATGGAATAACACATCCCATAAAACGTTCTTTTAAAACATAGATCTATATGCTTTGCAACAATTTAGTTTTTACGTATTGATGATAATTTTATTGTTAATCAGCCGTCGATTTGTCCCTTCAATTAGACGGATTCTTGGTTATGTAAGAAACCGCACTCCATATTCACGTACGAGCATGACGGAGTTAGCGTTTGTGTTCAAGGCGTTGTCAAACCACTGGTATAGAGAGCATGTTTTCGTTGACGGGTTGTACTGTGCTGACCTACATCTTGGCGCCATCTGGCGGTCACAGTGCGCGGCGCATTTCATCACTGACGTCAAACTGTTGATGACCTTCAGTGAAGTGCCAATGGGTTTGTGAGATGACAGACGCCGGAAGGTCTCTATGGAAGGATAAGAACGAGATGTTTAGTTCCCCCCAAGATAAAAACTAACAAGTGCTGTCACTGGTAGTATTGCTTGTCCACCCCCTCCCCTAAGAATTGTGTTTACGCAACATTGAGGCATTGGCCTTCGATGTTGAGAAAATGTCATTGTTTTAATTATTTGTTGAATCAAACAACAGAAATATTAATGTCCTCGCTTGATAGATGAATTTTCTTTTAAGTCAATTTAACACAAATTAATGCATGTGTAAACGGTCATGTTTACAATGAAATATGCTATTTTATAGATAAAAATATCATTATTACGCATTTGAGCTTGAACATTTCGCAGTGAACGTCAAATTTGACAATGAATGTCGTGTAATTTTGTTACTTTTTCGTTAAGTTTTATTTAAACCTGCGTTGCAATAATTTTTTTGCATGACAAACGTTATTCGACATGGCTTAGTTTGTTGCTTTCGGGTGCAAAGATCGTCCGGATAATTTCAGATATGGTAATTATGGTCTAGGTCTCCAAAATATTGAAATCATCAAAAATGTGACGCGTGCAATTATATTTCTTCAACTTATAAGAAATTACAAATCACTATTTCAACTTACTTATACTGATATTTAAGCCAAATAACATACTGTTTTCTACATAGAATAGTTAAATTTTTCAAGACAACAAGAATAATATGAATATTATTAATATGTTTTCTAATACCATTCAGTATGTTATATTGAAATATTCACAATAAATTACATATTTATAAATTGTGGTTGTGTGCATTGATAATAATTATTAGCATTGATTTTATAACCATTAACAGTTTTGCATTACTAAGTAATACTAATTATCCGAATTAAAATTGTATTTTAACTTTAATTTGTATTTTAAAATTCAATAAATCAATTCAGAATTCTTGCAAGTGTCCTTTCTGTGTCGATAATTTTGAAATGTACAACATAGTCATATTCAACCCGATTGTAGAATTACAATCAACCATATCAACATATATTAAATGTGTTTTGTTACCGGCATTGCATAAAGCAAAATCAAACAATTATGTATTCCCAACACGATGGTAATCTTGAGCATCGGCAAACGCTTTCCGAGTCAGAATAAGACAATAATGTTTACTGAAAACCAATAAATTCCGTCTCATACATGTACGGTTCAATAGAAAATTATTCACTATCATGTTCCATTTTCATATTTTTTTCTTACGAAAGTTGCAAGAAATTTCACGTCACAAATGATCATTGTCGGCTCGGGTACTACTTAAGTGTTCCCTGGGTACTCTTAATTATACTTAAATGTACCACGGGTACGGAAAATATACTAAAACGGTCCCGGCCAGACTGTTTCCGAGTTGCATTCCCACCAAAAATCCGATATCGTAAAACACGCCAAGGAATACGATTTTTTTTTAAAGAAAACCCACCTTAACCTGCAATAGAAGCAATTTTGCAAAATATTGACATAAATATGAACATACAAATATGAAAAAAGCCGACAACGACCAATTTAGCGTTAGAATTCCCGGGTACGTTTTAGTACATTTTACCTCCAGAAGTTTCATTAGAATCCCTTCAATACTTTTCGAGTAACACTAAACACAACGGGCGTTCAGACTAAATTATGGAAGGGCCGACGGTTTTACGGAAGGAAGGAAGGACGGAAGATGTCTGGTTTAACGATTTATTCAATACGTCAAATAGCTAACTATTTAGAAAGCAGATCGTTGCAACAATTAAAAAGGAATTATTTTAGATTCGGTTCACCAAGTTAGTATGCCAGCCCTTAAAGCGATTTAGGAACGGCATATGCTCTTCATTCCAAAACACAATAGTTAGAAATACCATATTAATGAAAATGATCTATATAAAAATAGCTTTGATTAAGTGAATCTGGGTATTGGTGTCCGAGTCCTTTAACTGGCCCAGAATTTGGGATTTTAAGATTTTGAGGTTCTGCGCATGCGCGAACAAAAATAGGAAAACTAAGGCAATTAAAAAACAACAACACGTGTTCTTACCTGTGTCATCCGGCAGAAAACCGATAACCAACACCTCGCATAAGCTGAGTGCTTTAAAAGGCGTTCGTCGTGTGACTTTGATCCAGCGTGCAAACATGTCCTCGGTGAAAGTTACACTGTCACCGGCAACACCAGATTGATAATTGACTAACGTGTATGCGTTTCTCTCTCTAGCGAAATATACCTCGACGTCTTGCAAACGTCCAACTGTGATGCACACAAAAGTAAATGACATAAATTGATCTTTAATTTTAGCAACGCACACATTAAATGTGTATGTCAAAAATAGAAAGAAACGCATCGCATTACTATATCCTTCTAAAGGAATGTATTGAATATCACTGAAAGTTTCTTAAAAAATAATTTTATGCACAGTTTATAAAAATTATAAGCGAACAAAAATCCTCCAAAAAACAATACTATATATAAAGTATAAATAGTATATAAATACATGTTATTTTACATGGTAAAGTGGTGTTATGTCGGAAAATGTTTGCATCGAGGTATTCTTGGAACAATTTATATTTCTGCGCGGATGTTGAACAAAATATGTTGTACTGTTAAAATATACATTTCCTATTTGTATATTAAGTTTACCTTGTATGTTTTCTTTCCCGTGCAGCTTCACTGCATCTATTTCGACCCACGAGTTTGATATTGAAGTGTCCACCTCGATGCGGATATGATTCGTGAAACATTCGGTCGTCTGGTAAAAAAGTCAAATACAAGTACAATATTGTAAGAAGTTAATATATTACCAACTCTAAGATCATAACGCAGACGGTGGGCTGCATTTATATCGTGTCATTATTCCGGTGTTGAGTCACTTTTCGGTAATTTGACAAATCGTCTATTTATCCGTAAAGGTCATCACTATTATATATGGTGTTACCTATGGTAAGATATATTTATGAGTTATAACCTCATATAACGTCCAAATTGATAGGGCCATTGAACAAGTCTGTACTGCAATGTCCCTTTAAAAAGTTGATAAACCAACAAAAAATCTAATTGTTAAGGAAATTGAACCCAATACCGCATCGTTCAATGCAAACACTCTACACTTATTCAATATTCTACCGAAAGGCTTTAAAACTATCTTACAAAGCAACGCAGGCGATATTACACGTGATTTACGTCGGTATGATATTGCGGTATATTTTCATCGGAAAAGGTATCGATCATACAAATCGTTTGCAAATGATAATATATAAATTGTCTACCTTACAAGTGTTGATGTTATGACGAAAAAATAAACGTATTTTATTTTCATTTTATGATCTTCAAATATTTGCTAATATCTCACCGGAACCACAAAATTAATAAAATAAAACGAAATGTCGTCATTTTATTGTTTTGGGTGCAATCTTTGCAGAAGTGTCTGCTTTTATATGATCAAGACACCAAAAGCAGTGCAATATCGTTTTATATCATTTACATTTTTGCAGTCTACATTTTTACAAATACGGATCACCCTGGCTTAAAATATTCTTCATCCAAATTTACGGTAGGGTACCTAAATTTTTCACATTTTAACGGTTTTATGGATTTTTTTTATAGCCTAATGGAAATTACTTAAGCCAAATTCGCTAAATTGTAGCCATTTGCTTTTAGGTGAATAGCAGAGAAGGCACTGACCGCATTTGTTGAAATATAGCACCAACAATTATCTACATAAAAATAAACACTGCGTACCAATAGGGGCGGACTGAAAATGCGGGCGTTCTGTATATGACTTGCGGCCCCTGACCACAGAACGATCCACTGCCCTGATTGAAGCCCCTTGATTGACGTCACGCCCCCAGAATTCCACGTCTCGTAGATGTCAACTTTAGAAACGTAAACTTTCGTCGTAAACATTACCTGAAATAAGACTAACTTGTCTAAGTACATGTATATGAAGAGCTTCATTTGAATCAAATATGAATACTTTTGCGTTTAATGCGAAATTCACGGATTAACGTTTTGTGAAGTGACGATATTGTTTGTAACAGATTTCGAAAGACAAGCAAGCACTACGCACCATTATTATGCAATCATTAGAGGATTGATAAATACAATTGAACATGAATCAAAGAAGACGATCATTTAAAAAAACACAGATACATAGTTTTGAAGTATATCATGGATACAGTCCGAACATATAACGTTAATATACGTAACAAAACGTACAAACGTCAATGTTTTAAGTGACACAATACCCTGGGAATACTTTCAGAAATGAAGAGCGAAATATTACATTTTATGAATAAAATACTTTTTTCGTAAATACCCTGGTTAGTACATTAAGGGTCAGACATCACATGCTAGATTTTAAATATACGGACAATTGTTCGTCGTTCTTCATTGAACTACGTTTATTCTTAAAGCCAAACCATAATGCATATGCATTGCAAGTATAAATATACAAGTTCGCATAATTTCGGTTTTTCAAATGAAGTCTACAATTCCTTAAAATATTCAACCTTAAATGATGCACGATCGTTATAGGCATTTGTTTGGACGTTTCAGGCATTTGATTGGAAAGATTCAAACTATTCAAATTTGTTCATATTGTCATAAAAAATATAAATAAAGAACACATTGTGGTATCCGAAGGCTTACTATATAAAAATGTTTGTTTTTACGAATCGCCATACTGGCAATAAATGCAATTGCAGTGTTGTTGATTTTGTCTTTTAAATACATACATACTGATACATGCACGTAATTTAAAAATATAAACTCTTTCATTATATTGAACTTTTAAACAAAAAATACAGACGTGAAACACATAATATATATTCAGGGGTAATACCAGTTGAAAATATATGTATTAGTTTTGGAATTGTGTTACATAGTATAATTTTTAGACATAAAATATAAATAGTTATTTTGTGTTCTTGATAATGTACAAACGCGCATGGCCTTTAAATATCTAAAAGACAGCTTTATCAGAATAAAATGTGGATAAAGAAATTGAAGAAGAATACGATTTTATTTCCAACAGTCAGAAAAGATCATAATTGGTTATTTGAAACGAAAATAATAATTAATTGTTTCACTTATAACTGGAAGAATCTTATATTATTTAATTAACCCATACACTTTAAATTTATTGTGCACTTGTCTGATGTTTATATGTAAATTTTGTTGTTGTCGTGTTTAACTTGTAAAGTATATTTTTTGTAAATTTTGGGAGTAATTTATTACTCATACCAGCAAACAAAATACATTTTATAAAATTGAGTATGAATAAAGTCCGCAAGTAAATTTGAGTTCGTGTTATCTTTCAAGACAAATAAAATAATGTACCGCACAGTGGACACGATCTAACACCGTATGTTCATACAATAATGTTTAAAGTTGCGTTGCTGGCCCATGTAATTGCTTCGCATACATACATATGTACCAGTCACTTACAAAAGCAGCACATACCTCAATGTACTCATTTCCGATCCCCTCATCCTTTGGAGACCATGTCCCTTCTATATCGCCATAGTTCGGGTATACATTAGCTGCTCCAATCATCTCACGGGCGGTCCATCTTTTAATGCAAATTACAAATATGATTCGTAGCAATCCACTGGTCCAAAGGCCCAACAAGCCGAAAATCTTATTATATAAACAAATATTATGGTAGGTTTTAATATTTGGCCCAAATACATTATTAGCTAACACTGTTTCTATGGAGGCCACTATTGTGGTTAATTGCCATTCGCTGGTCCAAAGATAAAACAAGCCGCGTTCCTATTGTAAACAACACTTATGGTAAATATAAAGGAAATCATAATATAATAAGTTGTAATTTGCTGGTCAGTAGACAATAATAAACGAAGAAAAAGTCAGCTTCAACACCAGGTGAGCAGTAAATAGAAACAGGTCCTTTGTTATTGGCACTGACCAATTAACATACGGTTTTCCACAACACAAAATACACAAACCGATCTCTTAATAAGGAAAGTTGCAATTATTACAAATCCAATTCCGATTGCCCTCACGCTATCTTTAACTCGATAATACCAGTAATTCGTCACAATTCGATGTTTGTAAGACGTAACGTGCAGACCGTCTATATCAAAAGCATGATTAATGATACGTCGTTTTAATGCGCTATTGGAATCTCAACACAACACCGAAAATCTAATAACGTAAATAACTAGTTACGGTACGTCAAAGTTCTTTAGTCATAATACATCATAAGTGGCAAATGAAGATTACAACCACACACACATGATGCGTAATCGAACTAGATTTATGCAATCAGTATGATAATGCTTACCCTAGTTCTTGCGTATATTCAGTGGAAAAACTTGCAATCGAAGAAACCCACTGATCAATATCAGGTGCTACGACGTAATCTGTAATACCGAACCAAAAATATAAAAGATAAACATCTCAAATGTATAATGTAGGAAGGATGGCAAATAGAGTAAATACAAACATCAAATTGTGAGTGAAGACCTTAAGGCGAATAATATTTCAGGTAAAAGATAACAACTTAAGACAAACTATTGAGATGACAAATTGTTCGCCTAATTGACGCTTTACCACATACATGTGTACGCATGTTGTCTTGATAAACTATATCCGCACATCGTTTGTACGGACATTTGTTTCTACGCTATTTTTGAGAAAATCGCTTACTACGTTTTTTTACAGCCCAAACATTGTTTACAAGCATATTTGACACGCTGAACCTTTGTTTGTACGCTATGTTTACAAACTGGACATACTGGGCAGCCCGGATAAGTTTATTTTATATAATGATTACTGATTAGAAATTGCGAGAATATGTGCCCCTTGTTGTGAATGAATTTCTTTGGCGTCTCGCGAATGTTTGCTGATTGTTTTGTAACGAGGTCATTTTGACTGTAATTAGGTGCTCCCATGTTTCCATTTAGTTTCATCAGTGTCGAATAAATAGTTATATTGATATGTGCGTATTATGGCTCATCAGTAAATTATAATTAATTAAATGATGGGCAAATGCATGCACTAGAGAAGGCGCCTTTTAGGCTTGGAACTTTTTTAATCAGATTTTTTCGAGGACATTAGCATTTTCATTTGCCAGACATGATGCATTTGTTTCCATTATTTATACAAAATGCAGTTTTCTTACGTAGGCTTTGTATGAAATTATATCATAAAAACACTTTTGTGTACGTTTAAATTATTATTTTTTCTCGACAATGGGTGTGCAAGGGTCGAGGTAAAAGCGGAAAGTGTCGTCCTTGATTAGCCTGTGCGAACTGCAAAGGCTAATTTGGGACAACACTTTACTTACATGCATTAAACCCCATTTTCACAGAGCGAGGTTCAAATATTTGTTTAGGAATACCATTGGATATGATACGTTCTGAAAACACCTTCCAAATAATTCGAAATATGTAACGTCTTAAATTTTTCTATAACGAAAACTATTAAAATATAAAACTTGCAATTCGCTGCTTTTAGAGATGGCATAATTTAGCTTATTTCACAATTATAAATAAACATTATTTTTATCAACCGACATGAACGAAGATTTTAAAGAGCTTCACGTAAAGCAAACATTTAGTTTAAACATATTTATTTCTTTTGGCAAACACAGTGTACATCAAGTAATTTACAATACAATCAGTATAAGAAAAGGATTGAAACGAAAGAAATAAATCTTATATAGTTTCTCTCCTTATATTTCGGCTCTAAACTAATTGACACGTTAACATTCCCTCTAAATATGTAAAATTGTTTTGACAAAATACAATTGGCAGATATGGTTTATTAGTTGTTAGCTTGCGAACATCTAATGCAGTGCTACATTTTGCAAGTCGGTCTACTGTTAACTACGCTCAGCTGCATAACCGCCGCATCTGCCGCATCCGCGTGAGATGGAGATGTATAAGTTATGCAAGAGGTTTGAGTTTTTAAACAACATTCATTCACAAATTGAAACATTATGTGAATATCGTGTTAAATGGAATATTTTTGAACGTAGCGCATATAGAAAAAAATCAATAAACAATGTTCGTATTATTAGTGTAGCGGAAGAGATTGTTTATGAATTGTTAAAATAGTCCACTATCTGCAAGGTCTTAATGACGTAGTATTTTTTGCATTCATAATCTGAGGCTATTAATAGATCCGTTCAGCATTTGCCGGTTCGTAATTACCTCCATTGTATGACGAGAACCGAGATATCTTGTTTTACATTGTTTTCAGCGTTGTCAATTGTATAAACATAAGCACGAACATATATTTACTTACACGATTATAAATTATGTATAATTTTGTAATGCAATTTTGAAATTCGGTTGATAAAGCTGATAAAGCAGCGATATTCTTTATGTCTGTAATATGTTATCGCGATGCCGAAACATTCAAACAAACGATTTGTGACTGAAATACATCCTCTTCAGAAACGTCGACATTGATAAAATAGAACGAACTATTACCTTAGTTTATGTTTCATGAAACACTTTCCTGACATTTATATTTTGCATTAACTAATGGACACTCATACCTTGCTTTGGTAACAATTGTTCATTTGTATTAATTGAAAGCAAACCGCAATCATTGCAACATCTATGATTTTGTTAAAAGGCTATTTGTTTGAATAGAAATTGTACATTATTATACCCAATTGTGCATTAATTGAATGTGCAAAATATCAGCAATTATGAAAGTTATGAAACAGAATTTTAAGCAACAGATGAATGACCAAAACTATGCTGCCCAGTTTTACACAGCAACACCAGTATCAGACTCAAAACCGGCTCACAAGTCCATACCATTACAATATCACTCTAGAAGAAGCCAATTGTAAATTGTTTTGTTAATTGATTTGTTTTAAAACATTTGGAAATAAAACATTTATGATAATACAATACATATATTAATACACAGTTTTAATCAATAGAATTAAAACACATAATTTTTTTAACCACTTTGTGGAATTCACGATACTAATTTCAATGATCCAAAAATTATAGGTGAATTTGATATCCACTTGTAATTTGATCCTCATACAATTTCAGCCAAACCGG
The DNA here is from genome assembly GCF_020536995.1 of Dreissena polymorpha. Taxonomy (NCBI): domain Eukaryota; kingdom Metazoa; phylum Mollusca; class Bivalvia; order Myida; family Dreissenidae; genus Dreissena; species Dreissena polymorpha. Next base: position 40,846,954 of record NC_068367.1, read on the forward strand.
ATCTGCTGTGTGCCTAAATGTCCACCACTTGCTAAGGAATGATAGAAGGTCACGGGCTGCCCAGCTGTCATACATTTTCAGCCAAGGATGATCGACACAGAGGTGTTTGTTTGAATAAAATATCATAATGGGGGAAATCATATGGAACATGCAATATAGAAAATATTTGTAGGTCATTCTGGTTTCTGTGTTTCGGACAATTAAGACAATTAGACGTTGTATACATGTCTCACTTCTTTCCAAGACCCAATTATATCATGTCTCAGTGTTTAACGCACAGACCATTCACATGACCATTGGTCGTACATGTAGATATATGAAATATCATTGGACGTGTGATTTGTCAATGTTGCTTGCTTTGTATGATGTTTTTGAACAATATCTTAATTTAAGCATTTAATTTTAAAACAGATTTATGCTTTAAGAGTACTTTACATTAAAATGCATTCACTGTTTTTTTATCATTTTGGTTAACTATTTTGATTGTATGTCTACTGAATAAATACTTTATCAATTAGAATTTAAGTTTTGATTTGGAAATAGTCAGATAAAACTTAGAAAGTCATAAGCATATTGTGACAAAGCAGTGCTCAAGTCTGATTCATAGGACGAAACATTCCTACTGTTAATTCTCGATGGGAATAGCATTTATGTTACTGCGACTCAGAACCAGGGACCCATAACATAAACAATTATACAAGATGTTTATGACAATTTTTAGATATACAATTAAGTAATCATTTAAGTTGGTATTTAACGTTCTTGTTTCTTTGCAATTGAATAACATTTTATAGATAATCCACAAAGAACAATTTACAACAGGGTCCAGATGATCATTCAATCTGTCAACAAGAGATGTGTTTGTCAGAAAAACAATGTCCACTACTGCGCCGCTTTGAAGCCATATATTTGATCTTTGACCTTGAAAGATGACCTTGATTTTGACCTTTCACCACAACAAGGTTAAAGTTTTGCTACAGAATGACAGACAGACAAACGGGTCAAAAACAATATACCCCCTATCATTCGATCCGGGGGCATACAAATTGCATGCTGCTATTGCAAAGTAAGCATGTTAATTGAAATTTTAATCACATACAAGGAGATATCTAATATGCTTAAGTTTTGTGTAATCCTGTGAGTAAAAACACTGTATACAATGATATAAGCTTTATTACAACAGAAATAATTTAAGATGAGCACAACCAATACTCTCAACTCTGTAACTTTGCATCTTTCTAGTAGTTGAGGTAAAACAGTCCCAGTGGTACAGATCAAAAAACAAGTTAACAGACAGGTTTTAAGCATGATAGCTTCTTTAAAAAGTTATGTAACAAACACAACACACACTATTGATCATATTTAGATCAAACCATTTTCTGAACACTCGAGTTAATAATACACAATAAATCTTTAGAAAAGTAACATTACACATCTTTAGTCACTGACAGCTTTAATATATCGTATTCCTGTCGTTTTTTTTGTACGGATTCAAAATTTATGAGATTGTGGTTATGTTGCCTGAATATGTCCTGAATCTATTCATGCCACCAATGTTTATGTACTCGCATATGTTTATAATAAAACTATGAGTATGTATAGATATTTCACATTTTGAATAAAAAGCAGATCATGTGACAATCACAGTCGTGCATTGTTGTGCTTTCTTTCATTTTTGCCCCATCTGGTTAAACCTTCGTATTACACTGTTTCTGCACACAGCATTCCTGATAAATTTATACCACTTATAATCAAAATATTGTGTTCTGCGAGGTGGATTTTAACGCGTAATTGTAACTGGGCCACAATTTGTGTCTATGTGTCGTTTGAAATGCAGAGATTAGTCCGGAATTCCGTACATTGAACAGTTCTACATCCTTTACGCTGCGCATAGACACAGTGATGCAGCCAAATTTCAGGGGATTTCTCTCGAATCAGCCTTTAGAATATTCGAATGTATTCAATCGTGCCTGTTGGCATTATGTAGAGGCGGAAAGCTGGGTAAAACAGTTACGCCGGACAAGCGTTCTAGTACAGATGTTAAGGTAAGAGACATGTTTACACCGTGTGGACTAATAGGGTATCACGTAATGCATCAGTAACACAGTAAGGGTAAACAGCGCTGTATGAGTAACTTATTCATGAGTTAAAACTACTGCTCGCAGATTTATTTTTTATTCATGTTCATAAATTTTCTTATTGTATATTTTACATTATATATGGTGTCAAAAAACGTTTTGTAAAGGGAATTTGATCTATAAAATTATATTCTTAGTGGTATTCGCTATTCCATTCAGTTGATGTTATGGTGATTGCAACTTTTATTTTATATTAACTGGTTTACATGATACAATTTTCATCATGTTTTAATGCTTTTAAAACCTAAAAAAGAGACATATTGTTGTTATTTCGTCTAAGTTATCTCTATAACATAAATATGAGGATAAACAATGCACGCACAACTCGTCCTGTGCGTTAAGACACACTCTTTATAAATTTGAATTGGTTGTGTTCATTTCAAACGTGCGATATAAAAGCTATTACATAATTTTGAAAACTGAATTGCGTCTAAGAATATTCAATAGGGAACAACGTCAGTGTCTTCTACGCTTTGATAATATTTTAAGGACGTACGCAGCAGTTTAGTTTTACGCGAATTTGATTTGACTGTAACAACGGTTGCGCAATAAATGTATGCTTTTTCATAAAGTATTATGAATTTTAGAAAATTGATTAACAATTTATAGCCCCTAAATGACATAATAAGAATCGAACATCATCCCTACGACCACACAAACCTTTTTTATCGCGTAATTGTAACAACAAGCATGAATCTCGTTACTGAAAAACAGTCAATACTTCCTTATAACTGAACATGTTTGTGTCGCAAGTAAGACTTGATTTAAACTGAAAGCTTTCCTTCAAATTAGGCAATTTGTTTTTGAATCATCATTTATTTAAAACATGCCATCATAATATATGTGATATATATACACTATAATCAAAATCGTTATGTACGTTTTACATGTTCGCTACGGTTTAAAATAAATCGGACACACTTGTATAACTTTAATTTTTCAAACAACGGCTTCAGATATCAACTTATATGTAGTGTTGTTTTTAATACTTTAATACAAAGAATATCTGATCAATTAAAATTATTCATCCACGACGATATGTTACGTCTAAATCATATGCGGATGTTGTTGCATCTTGCCGAACGTTCATATAGTAATGCTTGAATAATATTAACTTTTGTTCGCTTGATTTATTTCTCTCTGACCAACATGATTCGAACAAATCTTAATTTTTGTTTTTATGGATAGCGATTGATTTAACAAAAACATTGATGTACACAAAATCATTTACAGGCTGGTCAATCGTAAATCAAAGTATTTGAACATGCGCTGGTATCACACGTGAAATCAATGTATAATACACACAACCCGTCAGATAAAACGAATGCTATGTAATCTAAAACTATCTACCTAACTATGGTTAAATCTTTATTTTTATTTGTGTGACGCGTTGAAATACTTAAGCACTTCATGTAATCAAGTGTAGCATCGGGGAATTTGATAACTCCCGTATTTTGGAATGGGAAAACAACATCATTTAAACTACAAGTATATAATGGATTCTCAATAAGATATATTCTTCCAACATTTTATAGAACAATTACCCGCATTATATTGAGCAAACAGGATCTGATATTTAATTAAGTACATTATCAGTCGTGATGTGTTGGAACTTAGCATTTATTGTTGTGATGTGTTGGAATTTAGCATTTATTGTTGTGATGTGTTGGAACTTAGCATTTATTGTTTGACTGCGAGTTGAATTTTGAATTGTAATTGTGAACAAAAGAGCCTGGTGACTTAGTTAATATCCCCCTTCGTCCGCCCGTCTGTCATAAACAAAATGCATGTGGCGGGAATATCAATCCAACGAATTTCTGTGTTAACATGTATCTGTTTTCTTATTTCTTTTTGATAATTCACAAGTCATTTGGATAACTTGGGATGAAATCTTTATCCGTAAAGGTATTAAAAATTGAAAGTAAAACATTAAATATTTTTTTAATTTTCCAAATAACTTTGTTCATGTACATTTGATGTTTTATGATATAAAATAAAATTTTAATCATAATTATAAATGAACACAGATAATTATATTATTTTCAGCAGTTGTCTCACGTGTGTGCTCAGTTTTGTTCTTTAAGGCATATTTGCGAAGTGAACTCACACGTTGAAATAGTCAATTATTTCAAAGCTCAATAAAACAAATAAGAACACCCGTCACCCTCGATCATCGTTTCATTTTAATATCAGCAAAAGATGGACCTAGCAAACATTTTGCTATATGTTAAAATAAAAAAGTTAAACTACAGCGTACGTTCTTAAAATGTATTCTGTACTTTAGAATATGTGAGTCGTTGTAGATTTAAAAATAAAAAACTACTGATTTCAGTATTATTACATTACAGTGGCGTATCAACAACTAATAGATTATTATAATTTTAAAAACTCATTATAGAAAACGAATTTCATGTAGGTAGCGAATTATTTTTTTCCATATACGTCATAATTGCCTTCTGTAGAATTTCTATTCACATGCAAACTTCTTTGTAGTATGTTAACGTTTTCCTAAAAATGTAATATTTGTGTTGGATAAGGTTTTTATCGCACACGAACTGTAAAGATACAATTGTGTTTCATGTTAATTTTCCTAGCAATTCCAATAATATGGTACTGCGTTTTTATACAATGGCATACAAATGATATGCGGTGGTTTTGTAAAGTCATGTCAAGAATCACAATTAATACCGTTGATACCCCCTTTAAGTGTATTGGATACATATTGTTTTTTATTGAATAATTAGTTAACCTAATGTAATGATCTCGATACACATCATTTATAATGTGTATGTTCATTATAATATTCAAATCTACATTTGCATACAACAATACATTAGTAAAATCATGTCAGGATTTACAAAAAACTACTGATATGCCCCTTTGAATGTATGAAATAATCTTGTTGTTTGTTTGGTTCCGTATACACTTACATTTGTTTGATACACATAATTTGTGTTTTCACTAATATTTAAATCAACTATTGCTCTGGCATACATAAAACATTTGTCAAGTCGTGTCAAGAATTACAACTAATATGTCGATATGCCCCTTTAAATGTTTATTATACATCTTGTTTTTTGTTGGCTACACTATTAAGCTACTTTACTGATCTAGCTACACATTATTAATTAATTGTGTTTTTATTGAAATTAAAATATACTTTTGAATTCGCATACATTAGTAGGTTGGTCAAGTTTTGTAAAGAATTACACTTAATACATTTGATATGCCCCTTTAATATATTGTATACATCTTGCTTTAACTTCTGTACTTTATCATTCTACTTTTACTCATCTTGCTACACATAATTTGTGTTTTAATTTACATTTAAATCTACGTTTTAATTGGCATACAGCAATACATGTTCTAGTATGTGCTTTCACCTGCACCATGTACATGGTTTCCACTGTGTTTTTAAATTGTATTTTAATACATGCAGTTAAACTGCATTTGTGAACAAACGACCCGGGTGACCTATTGTTTTCTTTTTATATTTGTTTTCAGTTATAACTCATTCAATATTTAGGTAAATTTGCAAAAAATCTAGGTACAGAAAGACATGTAAAAAATGACTTTGATGCATTTTATTTATTGTCATATGTGAAATTATGTTGTTTTTGTTTAAAAATTGATAAAAACATGAACCAATCGATTCAGGTAAAAAAAATTGCAGTCAAATTAAATCAGTATTATATATTTTATGAGAAATAGTTTTTTAACACTTTGCTCATTAATTTACTCAAGTTTTTATGTTATTACCTTATTGGAGAATTGTTCTTGTGCTGAAATAGGCTTGTTGTTTAAGTGCGAATAAAAATGAACAACACCGGCGACCCATGATTTTTATTTTATTTTTCTATTCACAACAGATGGTTCTAGCTAATTACCATAAGTTATCAAATTCTGGGTATAACTAAATTTTCATTAAAACTGCAGCATACGTCCTTAAATAGGAAGAAGTTTTGACGAACGATTCTATAAATGGTTCTATACTACAATCACTGTAAATTAGTATTTTGAGTAATGCATTTATTCGTTTGATAAGAAAATACGTTGTAATATCATCTTTGCATTGTTTTTTTCATAAATGAAGTTGATGTCCTGCACAATGTTAACGTTTGTTAAATATGCTTAGTTATGTGAGTGTATAAGAATAACCCGTAAACAGTTTTATAAAACATGGTCAGGCGAGCTTCTGTGGTGGATGTTACGTCTTATTGCTTTTATTATACATAGACAATCTGGATGGAAGTTATATACCTTATTAAAATCGCTTTGAAACCGTGATTGTTTATAATACACATTTTTATCTAATGTTATGCCTAGTTAATATAATAAATGAGTCAAGTATTCTCTCATATACACTAACCATTGATTCATTCAATTAAGTCGTTGTTGATGGAATTAAATATTAATTTGTCAAGAACCTATTTCAATTACAGTATTAAGAAACAAAAATTGGCCCAATTATTTTAATATTACAAATGTTCATCGCCTTTTGGAATGCCGGTAATTGTACATTGTGTTTGATTAACGGTGGCATGGTTGCAGGCTTGCACGCTTTTCAAACACATGTGCCTAATGAACAATTGATAAAACTCGACTTTTATTACATGCAATTCGTTTTATAACAACGGAAGCATCATTAATTGATTAATCTTTTGACTGCTATCTGGATAATAATTGAACTTCTAAACACCTGACATAACAATCAAAATCTAAATTACCAACGCAAATATATCGAATTTTTAAAAAGATAAATATTTTATTATGTCAACTTTTTTTTAATCCTTTACTTTGCCATTTTCACTTATTAAGTAATTCTTTTTTTCATATAATTATATGTGTGAAGGTTTCCAAACGGCTTCGGCAGGTTTCGTTCATTTTGAATCCATTAAGCTCTCGATCTAATAACATACCATTTGCCATCATACATCTGATTAAAATGGGCCGTTTAATAATAAAAATGCTGATTGTTTATTTCAGTGAGTGATTTGGAAGCTTTTGAAGTTGGACTTAAATTTGTTTTATACGTACACGTTAAGGAGCGACAAAATATAGCTTTACTGTACATTCCCATACATTAAGTATCGAGAAAAAGCCGAACGTATATTGTGAATTTAATGCTTTAATATTTTATATCAGACTTTTGATCATAATTAAAAATGGACCATTAATTGTTTTTCAGCTTCGTTTATTATTTTAAATTAATATTGATTTATAAGTCAATATCAAACATCAGATTATGTTCAATACAGAATTTAGCATAAAGAGTTCACAAACACGGGGACACTACAGTATTATACTTACCAAGTCTATTTATTATTTTCACTTGATTTATCACATAGAGGTCTCCCAAATCGACCTCCCAAGACGCGTCCTCAGACACGGTCCTTGTACAACCAGAGTCCGCATAAGAAGATGCCTGGAAACTAGACCCGTCCACAGCCAATGATGCATCTCCTCCGATATGCGTATCGGTTTGGGTTGTCGCCTTATTCAATGCCAAATTAGTAAAGGCTGAACAGAAAGGAAACATTTTGCAAAACGACGACATAACTATAACAAAGCTAACTCACAAGTAAATAAAAATAGATCGCGCTGACATTTTGATTGTTAACGGTTGAATGTGCAAGGATTTGAAGCATGTGGAGTGTATGTATTGTGCAACCACGAGCAACTAGTTCCTTTTGAAAATAAAATAATAATTGACCATCTTAATCATTTCTTGACAAGTACCTGCTGGTAAAGAAGATGTATTTACATGCATTGACACGAACGGTTAATACAAAATGTAGTGAGTATATTTTATATGTGTTTATAGTATAATGTGCAATCGCAAACCATATAATGCATACACTTAAAATCATACTGACAACTGACTCTGTATTTTGAATGTTATGATGTATCCGTGTTCATAAACTCGCGTTTATCCAAATAACATAAATCAAATACAACACTGCTTTTTACAAGAATAACAAGTTGTTTTGAGTATGATTATAATCATGATTCATAATAATAGCTGTATGTATCAACGAGTTACCTGCATTTAACGAATGAAGCCACGTTAATGTAATTATGAGAATAACAACAGTTCTGTCCATAGTGGCGAGTCTTTAACGTGATGCTCCCTCTATTCTGAAATACACACAATTCAGTATGTTATGTATAACTAAATGTAAACACCCTAATTAAAAGAAAACTGTTCTTCTACTTGTAACATGAATACTATTAAATCATTTAATTTCCTATAATAATGCTAATACTAATACTAATACTTATACTTATACTACTACTACTACTACTACTACTACTACTACTACTACTACTACTACTACTACTACTACTACTACTACTACTACTACTACTTCTACTACTACTACTACTACTACTACTACTACCACTACTTCTACTACTACTACTACTACTACTACTACTACTACTACTACTACTACTACTACTACTACTACTACTACTACTACTACTACTACTACTACTACTACTACCACTACTTCTACGACTACTACTACTACTACTACTACTACGACTACTACTACTACTACTACTTCGACTACTACTACTACTACTACTACTACTACTACTACTACTACTACTACTACTACTACTACTACTACTACTACTACTACTACTACTACTACTACTACTACTACTTCTACTACTACTACTACTTATACAACTACTACAACTGCTACTACTACTACTACTACTACTACTACTACTACTACTACTACTACTACTACTACTACTACTACTACTACTACTACTTCTACCCGGGTTTAAGGAATTAATGTGAAAACGGCACTTTGAACCCGGGTTCAAAGTCTCTAAACTATATAGTTAACTGTTAAATCGTGGTTTAAGACAAAAATGTGCACTTTGTCTTTCAAAGTCTTGAACCCGGTTTTAGACAATAATGTGCAATTCGCTTGCCATACATTATTCCCAGTTTTCACGAAACGCTACACAAATAATACAAAGGGACGACAGTACAATGGATTGTGTTATATTTTTAATGAGAAAAATATCGACAAATTGTGTATAAAAAATAGGACCTTAACATTTTAGACATGTTATCACATGCCATACCCTGTTTCCCATGTAATATAACCATTACATATATTTTTATATTACACATGTGTAATATACGTTTTAAGCGTTTTCATTGGCCTAGTTTCGTGTATTGACCAATCGCATTTTGTTATTTTGCTGAAATGACGTCGCGAAATGTAAACAACATTCGGGATTAATCATTATGTTTGCGTTATTATTTATTTAATTTGCTCATTTAAAAGCATGTGATAAAAAGATCTGACACTCGTTGTCATATCATACCATATTTTATTAAACTCGTCCAAGAAATTCGTTAATAAGCTCGCCAAAGGCTCGCTTACTAACACAATTCCAGAACTCTTTTGATAAAATATGGAATGATATGACAACTTATGCCAGATCCTATATGTATCAAATGAAGAGTTCATCGGCATACGAGCATTAACTGGTTTAAGATATTTATAAAAAAAGTTTGATTTTAACACAACTCACTTACAACTTGTATTAGAACTGCATGAGACATCGACGATAGAAGCTGGTATACTTGGCAAGCCGGTTTATTGAACTGTAGAGATTATTCCTGTTTCCATTAAAAGAAGCTACCTCATCCACAATTTCGTGTAATTTTCTGATGAAGACAAAACTGTTTATATTAAAGGCTACATTTTTTATACTTTAGGACATGTTACTTTATAGCTTTTCGGAAATGCTATTAAATTAAAGAACAAACAAATACGGATGGATATGTATAATAATTAACATAAGAATAATAATCAAAAATGTATTTAAAATAAAATAAATAAATAAACATAATAATAAAAATAATAAAAAATAAGAATAAATAAAAGAATTAATAATAATAATAATAATAATAATAATAATAATAATAATAATAATAATAATAATAATAATAATAATAATAAACTAGATTTTAGGCTTTTCCATTAAAAGCACTATTTGGTTAATTATGTTTAATTGTCGGTTTTGGAGAACGTATGCAGGTTAACATTTACATAATCCATAATTTCACACATCTGTGAAAACTACACTATTTAAAGTTACATTTGAAGTGAGAAGAAAATGTTATGTGCACGGGTTCAGTATCATGGTAAAAAAGTTTTAATTTCATATCTAACACTGCTTTGAATCAAAATCTTTCACCGAAAATTTGAGCAACAAGACCTTAATGTAAGAGACGGATATCTTTACTCTCACGCCCGTTATGAATGAGATAATATGTTTCACAGGCGTGTACAATAATTAGTGTTTGTTATAAAATAGCCGTATAGTACGATATTGTAAGCAGTATGCGGAAAATATATTGTAAAATGTGGAACGAAGACGATTACTTATTTTACTGTACTTACCTAATAATTTTGTGTGACAATATATATCAATTAATAAATATCCTCTTTAGCCGTCGAAAGAGAAGGTAAAAGAAGCCGGAAATTAGCGCCGTAACCAGAATGTTTACTATCCAACGAAACACTCGAACTGCTGGTAATACAAAATATCGTTTACTACGCTATAAATAAGATTTTTATCCTTAACTGTTTTTCTTTTCCGATATCCCTTAATTTTATAGCTTATTAGCGAACCATTTTCTTTCGCTCGCTCAATCTATGGTCGCAATTTCGCCGCACGAGATAGACAAAGGCAACCTACATTTGGTCGCCTGGATAAGGAGTGTTAAGGCGTTTATCACTTCGGATCATTCTTAATGGGCATAATACAAAAGTAAACATTCTGCAAGATACGAGTCTTTATGACACGAAAAAGGGCGTATCGAGCGAAAAACACGGAACTCTGGTCTCTTTGAAATGGTGGTTATATTGAAATTGAAAATGCACAGGCAACTGAATTAAATTTCTGTTCAATGCAAAATATTGTGCAAATTGCATTCTAATTATGTGTACTTAGAATGGTGCGCTGAACTTGAAGTGTTTACATATTGGGCCGGAATAGGATATATAGACCTAAAATGCGACAGCATTGAGCGCGCATTTATTTACGAGACAGTAGTTTAAATATTTATTTTACAAATTTGGCCATTTGACACATTGATGTGTCACACGCGTTGAGTAGATAATTGATTATGATATGACTAAATGCATACAACTATCCCTTGTGCTGGGCAAATACGAATACAATATTTGTTCTGTTCTGTTCTGACTTTTTGAGACAGCAAATGGGGCTAATTGGATTTCGTCAATGAATACATAGCAATTATTCACATCCTATAGCCCAACTTTATTTTATTTATATCGGTGTATAGCGGTGTCACGTAACTGCGTTCTTCTGATCTCCAATCTAGAATTGCATTGAACACGCTATAGGTTGCTAAATGTGCATACACTAATAACAAACATTTCACATAAGAATACAATTTCAAAATGATTATTATATTCGTACTATAGGTATTTAATAAGTCTTTTTTGTTAATTTACTTCACGGAACATCGTTTTGATCATTTGTCCGCACTTGCATATATATTATGCCTACACGTGAACATTTTGGCCTACATGCACGTTTACAAATATGCATACAGTGCAATTAGAGCCGGTTGGAATAAATGCATACTTTTTTCATTCATTATAATATATAGCAGATCGTTATTAATGAAGTTGTTTAATTTTTGTCTTTTGGCTTAAGCAAATCTTAAAGACGTCTCATCGATTGAGTGCTAAAATGTGGTAAAAATGCCCGGATGTAGTAGGATGTTGGCAGACGAAATAGATAAGATGATTAACATTGAATTGTCTATTTCTTACAATTGTTCGCTTAGAAACATTTTTCAAAAGATTTTCTTCTTTTTCTAACAGCATTTTTGGTGAATATTTCTAAGATCAGTTTTAGTGAAAAAAAAAAGTTTTTAGAAAATAAAACAAAGTTTGTTCGTAAAACAAATTCTGTTATTTGCAAACGCTAGATAAGGTTTACTATACAGAGCGGGTAATCACGTGATAGTCAAGACGGCGACGTCCATGCCGGGGCATGTCTTTTTCGCCGTGTTACACCCTTTTATTCTTGTTTTTTTTAAAATGCCGCTTACTTTCCAGCCATATTATCAAGAAAGTTACTAGCGTTTATTTCGTATTAATATTCTCTCTACATCGACTTTATTCGCTGCGAAATTTCTTAGCGGGATGACCTAATTACAGCTTCACTAAGTAAACTTGCGGGGAGTTAAGTCTAGAAATAAATGCAAAACACCTTTTTACTGATATGGTTAGAAATTGAGCGTCATTTAAATATTAAACAAAAATAATAAAGGGTATAAAACAGATAAAGACGACATGCATTTTGTGTTACTTTTTGCATACTCAGTTATGTGTTTTTTAACAAAGTGAATCTTATCGTATTCGATTTTGAAATAACAAACTTTTTCGATGTATTTATTAATGGGGTACGTGACTTTATTAGTTTTAAAGTATACATGATTTTCTTGTTTTTTTAGACGACTGTTGAGTTTTTATGGCTGTAATATCGTTAAACTCTGCGACGGCAAACATTTACCTTGCGATTTTGGGCGGCAAGAGACGGGATCAAACTACAGTATTTTGATCCGCATATAATGTGGCCTATTATTTATAATTATATGAATACTTTGAATAAGGATTGAAAACTTCAGAACGTGTGCTTCAAAATACAGCGTTCATGTAATATATTGCGTATGTAACGATGCCGGTAAAGACAACAACAACAACAAAACAAAAACACCCAATTGTTCGTTTCTGCTTACATCAAAATGAAGTTATCGTAAACTGCATAATGAGAAGTAACAAACAAAACAATAAAACAAATATATAACTTTCAACTTAGCTTCTGAATGAAAAATTCGTTCAGTCTCTAAAATAATTATTATGTAATGATAACATTAATTACCACCTAGTACGAATATGTCAGAGGACCTGTAATAGTTATGAAAAATATTGCCTTCATCTTTTCAATGAACAAACATCGGACAGTTCTGAAGGGAAGTATTTTACTCCAAATTAAACAATAAGAGCGTAATCATCCGGGCATTTTCTTGTTCGCAAAATACCAAGCTCTCTTGATACGTGTTTCCAATTTTCCGATTGATATATTTTGTTTTTTTAAATATTTCATCACTTCTTGTTTCCTTGTTTGTACTTATTCTTTAAAAACACTTTCTAGATTGCCTTTCGATTTTCATTCAGTCAATTGTTCCTTTAACATTTACTTCAGTAGAATCTTCGCTGTATCTTGCCAATAGACTTTTAACGCCGATGGCGCTTTGATTATAAGTAATAAGTGCGGTCTTTTGACAGCGAGTATTTCAGTGTGCATTCTCTGGCATATATTGCATTAGTATTTCTTATTCTTATAAGTATACTTGCACAGCAGAGAAGTGTGTTTGTTTCATCCAGTATGAAATTCAACGGTTGGGCATATACGAGATGATCTTGGTACAAACCAAGAACATGTGTACATGTAGCATGCTGCAATATAATGTAAAATGTTACTTAACTAGTATAAAGTAGATTCATTTATTGTTTCGCCTAACGAAACGTTAAAGCGGTATATAACAGACGCGGTCAAGCCATTGAACAAGGTTCAAATGAATGTTATGTTCATATTTTCACCCACTGGACCACAATTTCTCCTTCTGTAACCTTCCAGTCAGCTGAAAATAAGTATGTACTCATTATTTTATGCAAGTATGACAATGCGAACAATTATAAGTAAGTTCATGCCGTTAACATTTCAAAACTATGTTTTAATTGACGCATCACATGCACTTCACGTTGGACGAAGTGTTTCTCTAGATTTAAAAATGGAGGAATTTATATTGATACGTTCCTTATGCATGAATATATAACAACCGTCAATACACCAATGAATAATACTGGAAGTTTATTATATTCGCTGAGAAAATGCTTCCATTTCAAAGTTAACACATTTTACGACCAAGTTCAATGTTTTTGTTTGTTTTGTTTTTGGTTGTTTATGTGTGTGCGTGTGTGTGAATATGTTCTGATCACAACTTTGTAAAAGTCTAACAATATCAATTACCTAATAATGTACAATATATATGCATGTAAACACAATCCGTATGCATTTTTATAAAGATATAAAATATAAATAACTTAATTGAGTACATTCTATATTAACACGAGCAGTATGATTTTTTATAAACATGTTCTAGACACAACTCTGTTATGATATAATAGTAAGTTGAAATGTATAACTATGTATTTTGGGCCGTATGCCCTTTGTTTTCAAAATAAAATTGACTTGACTCCTTTCAATTCATGTGACTTTTCCTTATAACTCAATGCGTCAAAAATATATACAATTCCCTTACAGTTAAAGACAAACCAGTGGTAAACGTCAAGGATCGTGAACACGTGCAGGCCTTGCGTCACCGTGCCGTTCATCTCATCTTGCCAATGATCCAGGAACTCTGCGCTGGTCACAAGACCGTCAGCTAGTGATATGCGACACATGTACAAGCATTGCACCAGCAATAGGGCATCAGAAGGTCGGTTGATGCTGAGATCGAGCTGTTAAAGGGACCTTTTCACAGATTTGGGCATGTATTGAAGTTTGTCAATAAATGCTTTATATGTATTTATAAATGTAAACATTAGATCTAAAAACTCCAGTAAAAAACCAATAATAAAAATTAAAGGCAGAACAAATAAGTAACCCTTAACTGAATTAGAACCACTAACCCCTGGAGTAAATGTATATCGGTTAGACCACTCGACCATCTGTGCTCATACAATGAGTATTGTTTTTTATTTTTTATATAAGCAATTCTCGTTGTATCACAAAATTTAACGACAACAACAAAACTCTCTAAATTATTCAATCGTTTCGCGTTGCAACGTTTAACAATTTTCAGGTTTTTAAATCGTTACAAGATGTATATAATGGATATTTTAGAGCATGGTAAATGTTCAGTTTTACTGTTTCCTCACAAAAATCATAATTACAACGAAACTTTGCGAATACAATTTGCTTTTAGTTTTGTAAATTTACCAAAACGTGAAAAGGCCCTTTTAAAAATCTCGTCCAGTGCTCTGGAAAATATGAGGTGGTCACCGGGTCATCTACAGTTGATAATTTAACTTGGTATTATGTCAACACAAGTAATTTATCAGCTGCAACATACATTGGCAGCGAACTGCCCATTATTAGCAAAATCAACATGGATCTTCGCATTAAACCTAATAATTATACATGATTTGTTCATTGTATTTTGAAGCATTGAAAGTAAAAGAAACGGGGCATGCCTCGATTAAGAGTTATACTGCTTGCATTTGGGGCCTTATTTAAGCGTGAAGCCCAATAATTTTACTTGATTAGTCAAATATTTAGTCATAATTCTGGCTGAAACCACTCCGCTTTGGTTATTGTCGATTTGACTTGAATCATAATGAAAGCGATATTTCAAATGCATGTTGTATTTTTTTATATTTATACATGTATAAGCGTTCTACGCGAAGTCTGCGCTATTCACACTATCGTCCATTTTTGACATACAACGATTTATAAATATAAAAGAAAACGATAAAGCTACAATTTAGCTACGTTCGTATATATATATATATGCCATGATATAAAATCACTGCATCAGAGATAAGCTTTAACGATTCAGCTACGTTCACCGTTTAGTTACGTACCTATTGCAATGAAGATATGGTCGAACAATTTATAAGCGATAGAGCAAGATCGTCCGCTATTGACATGCGTTGCGAAGATGTAAAAATCTGCAAATAGCCATAAAGCAATATCGTGCGCTATTGACTTGCGTTGAGAAGATGTAAAAACACTGTATAAGTGTTTGAGCAAGAACGCTTCAGCTATGTTCTAAGTGGTCACAAAACAGTCCGCCATGCAATTTGAAGATTACTATAAAAACAAACATTGAAAAAGAGATTAAACTACAGCGATTCAGCTATGGTGCCAGTTGTCTTTAAACAACGCATGTCAACAGACCGCTCGTTATTTGACAGGGACGTGGTTCGAATATAATCAATGAAAATATAAAGTTGCCAAATATGAATAATATTAATATTATAGCACAAGGGGTTTGCATGTAGTTTGCGCTTATCACACTACCTTCCGCTCTTAACATATGAAGATATACACTTATTAAATCAGCGATTTAGATTAATCAATTCAGAAATTTTGCCAGTCGACACAGGACGGTCCGCTATTGAATATTTCATTTATTTTATGTTTTTCAATATACAAACATGTTGCGCATCGGGAGTAATAACTTGCGATAATATATTACATTATGTTTATAATTAGGTATATCAAACAAATAATCAAGGCATGTGGGAAAATATTATATTAATTTCTGAAAAGCTAACAAATACTTACGCTAGTAATGGTATGTTGATGTAATTGTAATAGTAATCGCGGTAAATTTAGCGCAAACAAACGATACAATAGTTAAAATGAACATGCAAATGACGGTTCATACTTAACAATAGCACGTACTGTTGTTGTCATAGGAACGGAACACGTTCTGGAACTCCCCGTACGTAAGGTACTCGTTCTGGTCTCTGTCTGCCTTCCGAAACATCGCCCGAGCCAGGGGGCTGTCATCAAACACATGACCGCTTCCAGAGGAACGCTGGTTCAAGGTGCAGGCGCTGGTAGCAATCACATAAATACATGTATTGAAGAAACTAGTGCACACCTTCCACCAAAATACGTAGCCACCAATCACTCCTGCGTCGCACGAGCTAGAAGTTCAGGGAAAAATTGCATTGTTTGAATCAAAAGAGCTAGTGGTTACCGTTGCAGACTCTGTAAGACAGTGATAAGTTACGAGCCAGTTAACTAATCCGTTTATTAATATTGTTTAATTGACCTCTCCGGTTAAACATTGGCGCGTGGGCAGTGTCGTGCTATAATTTCAAAATAAGTTTGTGCCAGTAAACATGGGTTATAAAAAGGTGGCATATGCAGGAATGGTTTATTTAATTGTGTAATTACTTATGCTGAAGATTTGTAATTGAAAAACAGTATACAATGAAGGGAATTTCTACAGTAGGTCGAGATACCTATACCACATATTTTTATTCACGCATGGGCCAAAAATATTGTGCATGATTTTGATACAAAAATAATTGTCATGTGAAAATAACATGATTTGAACAACATGATAAATATATACAATTTCTAATTCGTATAATATGTTGCCATGAATGTTGGAAAGATTTGTTCTGTGAAATGTTTCTTGTGTGTTCCACTTTACTTGATAAGTACATATGTTTACGCAAGGTAACCACGTTCCTTTTCAGTCAAGTCATACTCGTGGCATTTTTGTTTTATGCAGAATGGAGGAAGGACAACTTTTAGGTTTTTGAATCAACTTACCAACACACGAACCCAGCAATCATAACAGTTACCAGTATCATCTGCGAAAAGAGAATGGGCGCATGTGTAAAACACAATAATAATACACTTAGACGTAAGCAGATAATACAAGGCTTCCGTATTCAAACACCAATACCAATAACCTTTTACATATAATGGAATTTTGGGAAAAAAACAATACCATTAAACAGAGATTTTAATCAATTTTTAAATATGACAAGCTATATCTATCAAATGGATATTCGGCGTATATCCTGACTTTGAAATTGAGGTAGAAAATAGACGTTTACATTACATAAAAAGAAATGTTTAAGTATAGTTTTGTTATTGTAATCTTGTAATCACCTAATAATCTTGTAAACACCACATGAAATGTCTGTAATGAAGTGCACGTATATTATACCACATAAGAGTAAATACAAATTATACTACGTGAGATCACATAATATATGTCCTCACATGTTTTTTTTATGAACTATTTCCTTCGTCACCGAAACATATGGTACGTCGATATCTAATTAAGACGCAGTTGTCTTTCTACACATTCAAATAACACTGTCACATCCCCATCATGCGAAAATTGGTCTTATGGCATATGCACTTGCACAGTCTGGTCAGGGGCTACGCTTTCCGCTATATAAGTACGCAAGGTCCGCGGTATCTCAAGAGAAGCTAATTTAGTATGCACCTTCACAAGACTGCGCGGATGCCTAGGCTGGGCTGGAGCTATGCACACCTTCACAAGACTGCGCGGATGCCTAGGCTGGGCTGGAGCTACGCTGGTAGTATATTGCATAAGACACATTTTAGCAAGACGCGGGTCTTTAAAAAATCTTCTTGCGTCTTTTAAAGGGAACATCAAACCACGATACTTTGCAATAGAAAATTGAAGTGTCAATGAGTTATTAAACTGGCGAATGTCGGCAACCTATGTTGGATTGCTTACGTCACACATAAGTGGCTTGATAATTAAGAGATATCCTTTTTATCATGGACGCTATATTATTTCGGTAATGTGCCTCAAAATACAAGACAAATTGATTTCACTGATAGGTTTCATTAATGTCATTCCTTAAAATTCGTGTTGTTTAATATATTGCAATACTGTGTTATCAACGTAAGGCGTCCATAGTACATTGATTACTTTCCCGTCTTCCCATGACGATTTACTGACCTAGCCTTGACCCTGCAAATCGTTAGGATGCAATTTAATGGTAACCCTTAATTGAAACGGGCAAACAATGTGTTTACGCATCTCCATACACTGAATAGTGTTACATCATATAATTTAAAGACGAGGTGATGTTGCCAATGTTCTGGGTGATAATACTCAATACAGCCAATGGAAAAAATGAAGTATATATATTCGAATCTGCTGGCGTTATGTAAAAGGTCATTTAAGGTAAAAAGGTGGGTTAAACAGCTACGCCGAATAAGACGTTAATAAAGCATGGAAAACACATTTAAACGTCGCAAAGAGCCTTTATCAGAACATGGTAACATGTGTAAAACAGCAAATAAAAAAGCATTACTAAGACAGTGGTGGGATAAGTAAAAACCAATTATACAGCTTTGCTTAGACAATGGTATCATATAAGAGATTACTTATTAAATATAATCTCTATCAGCCAATTGAAAAGTGATTAAAACACAGAAAGTGAAAAAGTGAATAAAAAACCCATAACCAGAGAGTTTAAATCAGACTTACAATAAAGTATTCTTATGTCACATTGCTAAATAACTTTTTGATGACCGTACATGGACAAAGGAATTCAATCAGTCGTATTCAAAACATCATTAAACCTCAATTTAACATTAAAAACGTGTCATACTATTACAATTAATTATAATCAGTAAAATATACATAGATAATTAACTATTATGTAATATAAGTCTTCCGGAAACATACGTAAATATAACCTTGTGTAAATACCTCAGATTTTGTGATTTATGTTTGAAATACTTTAAAAAACACTTCTGTCATGCACTTAGTGTTGATAACGACACAATTGGAAGGCAAGTCCGTAAATAGTGTTTAAGAAACGATTTCGTTTATAACGCTCTGCCAGCTCAGAATTACAGATACGACAGCGTCATATTCATACACTGTACTTATCTTCGAGTCCTTAAGTTCATTTCTTTAAGCGTACTATTTAACCACGGTTTAATGGTTAATATATGCAATAGAAATAGAATCTATTTTGCAAGTTGCTTTCCTGTGTATGTTTGTCAAAACTAACATAGTGTTATCTAACGAACTGACATGCTCAATATAAAACAGTTCACTATATAGTGCTAACTCAGTTGGTTGCTTACCACGCGTTCCAGGCCAGTTTTTTTTAACTACGATGAACCTGATGAGCCTGATAACTGCCGCATCTGCCCAATCCGCGCTGAGAAAGAGTTGTATAATCAATGCCAGAGCTTCAAGTTCTTCAACTATATTCATTCACAAATGGAAACATAATGTGAATATCATGTTAAATGGAATATTTTTTGAACGGAGCGTTTATAGACAAGAATCAATAAACAATGTTAGAAATATACATGTCGCGGAAGAGAATGTTTCTGAATGATTAAAATAGTTCTCTATCTGCTGCGTCTTAATCACGTGGTATTTTTGTTCAGCACAGTTTATTCATAATCAGAGACTATAAATAGATGCGGGGACAAAAACAACTGCAGATCAAGAAGTATAGTGTTATATTGAGAGTCCAATATACTATAACGCGTCTGTTCCGTAACTTCGGTTATAGTGATTGCTACTACAACTTGGTTAATATTTGATATGTCTGGGAAATGTTCTTTTGTACTCAACAGGTAGCGGCGATATCTCGTGTTTTCTCAATTGCTTGGGTGATAATAACGCAATAGTATAAGGTGAAGTACGGAATCCGGATAGTGTCATTTATAATCTCGCACTTCTTTCATCAAGGGCGACACTAGACACACGAAGCGACAGTGGACATGCGATATTATTACAGCGATATTTGAACAGTACAACTATCGTGCGTCGTTTATGTTTACAGTTCTCAATTTATAAAGCGTTTAACATGTGTTGCAAAAAGCTGACTTCTAAATAAAGTTTGAAATTTAAGTTTCTAACTCATTAAATTAAAACAAAAGTTAAACTTGCGTGTGTGTGTGTGAGTGTTGATTCTCTTGTTTGTCGCATATTCACCGCATGAAATGTGTGTAATTGTAGTCAAACCACACATACGTGTTAGTAGATACAAACTATACTACGGGAGTTCACATCATATGTGTCCTCACATGGCTTATTCTGAGTTTGTTTCTCCGGCATCAAAATATATCGTACGTTAATATTTAACACTCAGGTTTCTTTCAAAACATTCAATCACACATTCATAGCCGAGTCATGCGAAAATAGGTCTTATGTCGTTTAGTTCAGCATAGCTCAAGCTCAGCCTGTGCATTTACGTAGTCTTGTCAGAGGCGATGCTGTCCACTATAACACCATCCGAGGTTTTATGGTCTCATTATGTATGTCCTAAACTGACTGAGAGATGCGCAGGCTGAGTGTGCTATAGCTATGATGGGCGCATATGGCATAAGACCCATTTTCGCATGATGCTGGTCTTTTGAAATTACATTGCGAGTTGTAAATTAAATATTTAAGCACAATGTATTTCGATTTAAAATTGAAATAAAAAAGCAAATACAGCAAACTGACAAATAAGGGTAACTTATTCAGGCGTTGAGGATCGACTTCCAGACGTGCTGACCGAGAACGGGAAACATTTATGGTTAGATAATTAAATGATTTTTCTTGACGTGACACGTAACTATTTCGGTATTTTTTTGAAAGCAAAACTGTGTTAATCGATATTTAATTATGTCTTCCCCTGACGATTAAGTGAATGAGTACAGACCGTGACATTCTGACAGATGAATTTTTACGCGTAATTGTAACTGGGCCACACAAATTATTATGTGTCTATGTGTCGTTTGAACGTGCAGAGAGTAGTCCGGAATTCCGTAAATTGAACAGTGCTGCATTCTTTACGCTGAGCACAGACACGGTGATGCAGCCAAATTTCAGAGGATATCTCTCATATCAGCCTATAACATATTCGAATGTGTTCATTCGTGCCTGCTGACGTTATGTAGATGTCATTTAAAATGAAAAGCTGGGTAAAACAGCTCTGCCGGAAAAGCGCACTATACCGATGTTAAGGTAAGAGACTGGTTCACACAGTGTGAACTACTAGGGTAACAAGTAATGCATCAACAGCAAAGTAAGGGTAAACAGCGCTGTCTTTATGACTACTTAATGCGTGAGTGAATACTAATGCTCGCATATTGTTTATTTTATTTATTGCCATCAATTATCTTATTGTATATTTTGAATTGTATAGTTTTGTTAACGGAGTTTCCATCAGGAAATTATAATCTTAGTGTCATAGGTACGGTAGCAGTAGTAATAATAGTAATACTCATAGAGTATGTTATGTTATATCAGAGCCTTGCTTTTGGGACGTTTTCATTTGCTGATTAATTTGAGGGAACAAGATAGTATTTGATTGGCTGACTAACTCTTGGCCACGAGTTAGCTAAGTCGGGATCTCGAGATCTCGAAATTCTCTCCTCTTTTGTTTAATGCACCCTTCCTTTATTTACTGCACCGCTCTTTTTGTAATTGCACTCCTCTTTTATTTAGTTTTGCACTCCTCTTTTTCTATATCCTGGCCACGACATAGCTAGCTCATGGCCATGAGTTACTAAGACGTGGCCACAAGATAGAAAAAAGAGGAGTGCGATTTAAAAAAAAGAGGAGTGAATGCCACCTCTATGCCACGGTATATAGGTATTTGATATTCCAACAATATACATTTAATATGAAGGTGATTGCAATTCTTTTATATTACCTGGTTCTCATTATACAATTTTATCATATTTGTAATGCTTTCAGAACATCAAAAAGACACATGTTGTTGTTGTTTTGTCTAAGTTATCTCTATAACATAACTATTATGTTAAACAGTGCACACACCTAGACCGGTGAGTTAAGACACACTCTTTATAAATTTGAATGGGTTTTGTTCATTTCAAACTTGCGATTTAAAAAGCTATAACTTAGTTTTGAAAAATGCTTTCCGTCTCATATTATGCAACAGCGAACAACGTCATTGCCTTCAGCGCTTTTATTTTTGTGACCCGTACGCTCAGAGTTTAAAGCACGATATCTCTGTTATATTTTGAGGCGGTTGTTTGATTTGTAAAGACAACTGGTCTCGTCAATCTACGGTGGCATAGAGGTGACATTCACTCCTCTTTTTTAAATTGCACTCCTCTTTTTTCTATCTCGTGGCCACGAGTAAGCTATGTCGTGGCCACGAGATAGAAAAAAGAGGAGTGAAAAACTATATAAAAGAAGAGTGCAATTAATAAAAGAGCGATGCAGTAAATAAAGAAAGGGTGCATTAAACAAAGAGGAGAGAATTTCGAGATCTCGAGATCCCGACTTAGCTAACTCGTGGCCACATACAGCTATCCTGTACAATATATAATTAGACTGATGAATCTATAAAACGTCTGATGCAGGGGAACAGGTAATGTTTCAAGCTATAAGTAACTGAAACGAATACACTTCGCTTTTCTATGCGAAGGTCATGACCCGTGATTTCCAAAGGGATTTCATCGTCATTTGAAGCTACCTTTCAGTACTATTGTCTCTTATGACTGTATGACTATGCCAATTTATTTTGGAGACCAAAATTTCTGGTTATATTTGCAAAGCGAATGCGTTGCCTGAATCGGAATTGACAGCACATGTTTCATTCTTACAGGAGTGAGTAAGAGTTTGTATGTTCGGGTATAATAAATCTAGCATCATTTATTAATTAATTTATTAAGAAGCTCTTTTATGTTTTGCGAAAATTATTGGACTCTTAATTGTATGAATATATACGTGAATCATAGATACGTTTGTTCGTTTATTATGCTCTATTCAACTTTTCGTATATATGAAGTTTTGAAAGATTGAAAATAAAGTGTGAATTGTACATGAACTGGTAAAAGTTTGCCCAAGGTGAGGATCGAACTCACGACCTTCAGATTGCTCTAAAGCACGTGATTATGAGACTGACGCGCTACCTACTGCGCCAAGGCCATGACTCGTGAGCCCATAATGAGCTACCACAATTGAAAAGGCTGAATTTTGGCGGGGAATTTAAATGGCTATTCTTTATTTGTTTATTCTTAAGTTGATCTATTCCAGATTTCCATATATAATCAAGAAAATATGTACATTATGACTTTGCTTTTTGTTTTGTAAACAATATTATGTGAAATGTTATAATATTTTATGACTTTTGACTCACAAGGTTAACAATAACAAGATATGATTATGACAAAGTGAAATTCTCTGACAGCATTATAATCCTCACAAACTATGACTTCCACCAGGATTTGAACCTGGATCTTTCACATTTACAGTGAACATGATACCAGTTGCACCATGGAAGTTGGGGTTTGGTGTTGGACTAAAGACTTCAGCAATGAATGTCCAGTGTTAATGCAATTATCTTATAATGTTCAGGCACACAACACCTGTCCCCTTTTTATATATATATCAGCGTCTTTATGTGAACTAAATCCAAAACTCAACTTACTTTTCCAGTAATTGGTCAGGGTGATTCATAAGCAGGTTTGTTGTAATAGATTGCATTCTAAATATCACTGTTGAAATATTTCACAAAGCACTCTCAAATATACTGTCTCTATCAGCAGACGATATATATAATACACTGTCTCTGTCAGTAGATGATATTAACACTCAAAAGCACCCTCTCTGGCAGTAGATGATATTAACACTCAAAAGCACCGTCTCTGACAGTAGATGATATTAACTTTCAAAAGCACTGTCTCTGACAGTAGATGATATTAACTCTCAAAAGCACTGTCTCTGACAGTAGTTGATATTAACTCTCAAAAGCACCGTCTCTGACAGTAGATGATATTAACACTCAAAAGCACCGTCTCTGGCAGTAGATGATATTAACTCTCAAAAGCACTGTCTCTGACAGTAGATGATATTAACTCTCAAAAGCACTGTCTCTGACAGTAGATGATCTTAACTCTCAAAGGCACCGTCTCAGGCAGTAGATGATATTAACACTCAAAAGCACCGTCTCTGGCAGATGTTATTAACACTCAAAAGCACCGTCTCTGGCAGTAGATGATATTAACACTCAAAAGCACCGTCTCTGGCAGTAGATGATATTAACACTCGTAAGCACCGACTCTGGCAGTAGATGATATTAACACTCGTAAGCACCGACTCTGGCAGAAGATAAAATTAACAATCAAAAGCACCGTCTCTGGCAGTAGATGATATTAACACTCGTAAGCACCGACTCTGGCAGTAGATGATATTAACACTCGTAAGCACCGACTCTGGCAGAAGATGATATTAACACTCAAAAGCACCGTCTCTGGCAGTAGATGATATTAACACTCAAAAGAACGGTCACTGGCAGCAGGTGATAAACACACAAATACAGTCACTTGCAGTAGTAGATGATATTAACACTCAAAAGCACTATCTCAGACAGTAGATGATAAACGCACAAATACACTGTCAATATTAGTATGATACTTATGCTCAAATACACTATGTCTATAAGAACTAAAATAAGCAAAGGGCAATAAATCCATGAAGTTTCATGTTCAAATCTTGTATAGTATCTGTATGTATAGCTCTGAAAATTTACATCATACAAAAAACCAAGGGCAATTACGCTTATTTAAGAAAGTGATGAGTTATGCTTTTTTGGTCATAGCACTTATCGTAATTGATATATGTAAGCATCAACGAAGTTTCATGTTAAAACCATTTATCTTATCTTAGATATAGTCCTGAAAATTTACATCATACAAAAAATGGGCAATCTCTTATGTAAGAAAGTGAAGAGTTATGGTTATTGTTAATGGCACTTATCCTTATTGATATATGAAAGCACCCATGAAGTTTCATGTTGAAATCGTGTATATGTCTGAGATTAAGCCCCGAAAAGTTACATCATATAAAAATAACAAAGTGCTATAACTGTATTTTTAAGAAAGTGTAGGGTTATGGTTCTTGAGCATGCCACTTTTCCCCATTTATATCTATACATCAATGAAGTTTCAAGTTGAAATCTTTTATGGTATCAAAGATATAGCCCTGAAAACGTACATCATAAAAAACAGCTAAAGGCAATAACTATTATTTAAGAAAGTGTAGAGCTATGGTTCTTGTGCATGGCACTTGTCCTCATTGATAGTTATACACCTATGAAGTTTCATGTTGGTTTTGGTTTTCTTCCATAATCCTTTTTCATTATTTCCGATTTCCATGGATTTCATTTCCAGTTGCACCATGGAAGTTCGGGTTTGGTTTTGGACTATTAGAATATATCCAAATTTCATATTGCAATATTGTTACCTATCTGAGAATCAGCTCTGAAAAGTTCCATCAAACAAAAACAAAGGTATGAAAGTGGAAAATATATAACATTTCTGACCCCTGAAACTTGAAGCAACCAATTCCTTATAAATGTGGCATTTACAGTTAACAATTTACATTCTTCCGCCGTAAAGTTACTCATCGGCTAATCATATCTAAGGGAAAATGTTTCTCCTATTGATGCTTATGGGTGACCAAAATTACTCTCATGAAAGTTTTAATATCGCAAAAAGACTCATGCTGTAATCAATATACAGAGATTACATGATCTATGGCAATTATCACAACACTATTGAATTAATAAAAACATCTCTTTCGACACGGATTGTTTGGGTACCAGCATATTCTTAAGAAATAATCGACGGGTAACCGTTGGTTATTGCGGTAATAACCAACGGTATGGAGCTCCGATGCGTAAGAATTAAACCACGAGGACGTAGCCCGAGTGGTTTGATAACAAGCATCGGAACGACATACCGTTGGTTATTACCGCAATAACCAACGCATACACGTAGATTATTTCGATTCTAACACGATTTCATTAATTAGTTATCCGCGATTTAACGGTTATAAATGAGAATTATGTTAACCGAATGTCCTCCAATTTTCCGCGAAAACGCGACGTCACCACAACATTCAAAATTAAATGACGTCCTCTTCATTCATAAACAGTGTGCAGACAATAAAAGTGACGTCATACTTATATCCGTTGGTATATCGGGGTGATAACCCACGGTAGTTTTCATTCTTTGTGTATAGAAAACAAGTCACATGCCGTGGCAGAATAATACATTAACACACGCGATAATTCCAACGCAAATGTCATGTTTTTTAAGCTAGAGCCCTGCAGTGTCTTACCAACTTAATAAAAACAGTAGATAAAACAGGTAGAAGGCTTTAATGCAACATTTACAATAAGAATCATGCAACATTCACAATTAGAATCATACCTTTATCTTCAACTCGACCAACAACAGTATCTGAGGAATGGCTACGAAAAGGTCTTGATTAGCGCTCACGTCATCCACTGACTGTTGGGGATCTGGAATACGCGAATCACTTTGACTTGCTGGCAAAGGACGGGTTGGTGGAAACAAACCTAAAGTCAATACAAACTACCTCAGCATCTTAATAATACATATTCACACAAACAAATAAGGTATGGTATTTAGTCTTTTCATATGTTATTCAAATGGTATAATCATCTTTTTTTCATAGTTGGTATACATGTTTTTCCATATGAAAAAGGAAGAGTGCAAAATATCTATAAAACAAATCTTATCAAATCCATATCTAATCCATAAGTAATCTGACAATTACTTTGCTGAATAGTGGGAAGCGCTGTATGTCCAATGGTAGTTTGCTTGGCTTTTTGGGCTGGCGATGGCTTCCAAATAGGCAAACTGGCATCCGATAACAAGGCTGAAACAGTTTATTTTTCCATTGTTTATCTCTGTATACTTAAAGTCAACAAAATCAATATATTAGGCTTAACAATTTCCCGAATATGGATGCCATACAACACATTTGTGTCAGAAAAAAACAACAAAACATGTGCATACAATAGCAAGTTTTTCAAATTGGTTTTAAAATGCCTTTTACACCATTTGAAATATGATTACAGTTATAATGCAGGAAAAGTTAAATAATTCATCATTGGAGGGTTGCAAATGGGTATAAGGCTAAGGAAGTTTGTCTTGCCCAAGAACACTACCCTATGACCGGCTAAGTTGCAAATAATACCCTGGTCTCTCAAAAAAAGTCTAATGCCCATACCATTTGGCCAGACGGAGTCATGTTTAAACAAAGATAAAATTTACCATTTTCGGTTATAATGATAACTCATATAATCGTTACAAGCAAGTTACTGTTTCCATTAATACATGAATATACAGGCTTTCTTTTGACCCGAGCTCCCGGGTTTTGACGCTTGAAAATTAAAGAAGACCCTTGTTTGAATCGTGAGAAAATTACGTCATGCGTCACATTCGACCCAGGGGAATATACCAACTTGCGTCAACGAGATAAGTTGTTAAGACTAAGCGATAATTGGCTTGGGACGGAGTATCTCTTTTGGTAGACGCTAACCCTTATCGCCTGTTTTCAATCATAGAAGCACAAGTCTGCCCAGTAGGCGGAGATTGGCCTATTGAGAAATCTAGTAATGACTAATTAAATCACTGCTGGTTCCATGACGCGTGTATCAACGTTCTATTATTTATCATAGCATTTTTTATCAGAGGTTTGCGAAAAAGACATGCATTTAACCTACCAAAACAGAATATCCAATATATAATAACACCCATATCCACAATACACTGTAAAGCATATTTTGAGAAATACTTCCACAATATGTCAGAATGTATATCAAAGCTAAATACCGCCAACCCTATTTTACGTCATGTTTGCTTCGTTCAAAGACGCGTGAAAGTTATGCTGGCAGCTGGCATATGTACTGTCTACAATGTCACTTTACACGCTTAATGCAGAGTTGCTAAAAATAACCATATAACCAGTATGACTGACCTTGTGGCAAAGTGACAAATTTGGATGCTGCATGTGCTAATTGAATGATAACAACATAGGCGTAATAATTGATCATTTGAGACGGCATAGAAAAATGGCGTGTCTGTCGCACGTCTTCGGTGAAGATGGCATCCCAGTGTGACCCAAATTCGACGATGTAACGGTTACATGAAGCAATATTTAGCAAATAATGAAAGAAATAATGAAATGTTTAATAGCACAAAATAATAATTTTAAACTCGGCTGTATTACTTTGAAATGATTCCAAGACAATAATCATCCATTTAATCAATACAAATAGAACATCGTCGAATTTAGGTGTCGTTGAAATTGGGTTGCGGTAGGACACATGAAAGAATTACAGATGTCGGAATTTTTTATGGGATTAAAATTCGGAGACATCGCAATCGGTTATATCTCATTGATTTGCTTAAAGTACAAAGATTATTGACTCTCCTGCTTTATTATTATGACTCATACAATTTTGATTTTGAATTTTTGAAAATATGGTCCCAAGAGTCAGTGACGCTTGAGATTTGATGACTATGAATAGCCCTGAATATAGTTATAAAGGTTTATGAAGATAGGAGTGAAAACAGATGTCTAAATATATGCTACTCACGACCCTTCTGTTCCTTAATGACTGACAGTTATCATACACTGATTCGAATTGAAAGATATTAAACAGGATTTCTGTTAACACCTCCAAATATGTTCTATGAAAGTTGACCAACGAATTACTTCTGTTTGGAACAAACCAAAACATCACAAACTGCAACCTTAATGTACATGTTACGCTATACTAAGTTTCTTAGCATAGTAACATTTCATGATATCCACCTCACTGATACTTTTTTGTTTATTGAATAAGATTGTCAGTATGATAAATAATTTAAGTTATGAACCCTTGACCTACCTTTACTCATTTCCTTTAGTGAAACTAGTTCTCTGCCTTCTTTAAATAACTCCACATACTTTTTAAAGACCATTTTCTTGACACATCTGTCGTCAAAAGGATCGGATTCTCTTGAATTAGATCCATCTCTCTCCATTCCTGCTTCCAGGTATCCAGCGTTCCTAGCCAGGACAATTCTCCAAAACTTATTTGAATGACATCCCCTATAAAAGACATGCACAAATAAAGAAATAAATATTGGTTATGGCAAGTGAAGATCATTGTTAATGTGGGTATGTTTTATAATTCTTAATAGGACACAAGTCCGCATTGATATAAAGACACTGCAAGTTTAATAATAATCTGATCACAACTGTGATTTGTAAGTTTCATATATAGACATGTTTTACATAACATGATTTGAACAAACTATACAGAGATACACCTAAATACTTCTCCTGGCAAATATTGTTGACTGGTTGGTTTGAAGAAGTTTTTCAAAGAAAGGGTTAAGCATTAACTTCTAACAAAATATTTTAATGTATGTAATTCAAACCTGAAACAGCCGAATTGAATTTCAAAGCAACCAAGAAGATGTCTCGAATTTGTTATGTCGCTCCCAGCATTCTGGACTACAGACCTCTTCGAAACGAAAGCTCACAAGATGTCATAATCTATAATAAAATATCTTTTGTTAACGAATGTCTCTGACTGTGGATACTATAATAACCCTGTAATCCCCCCGGTATTATTGCGGGTAGAACTCTCTCGCTGCCAGTATCAATCCATTCTTGGTAACTTAATGTTGAACAATTACGGAAAACATAATTTGAAAAACAAATGAACTTACTATAATAAAAATTCATCTTGAAACGAAATTTCTCAATAAAATTCTTCCCATATTCGTTTTTGTGTACATGTATGATTTCAGGTGCGTGGGTTACACAGTGTTAGTATTGTTAAAAAGATTGGGGTTTCAAACCTGTGTTCTTCTCTTCGACTCTAGTCAAACAATATTTGAATTTTTATAGTTTTATTTATCTGTTATGAAACAATAGTCAATGCTTGACAAAAATGCTATATTAATTTATTTTTCGTGAATTATATTCCAATTCATGTTTCCTTTGATTGCGTTTCAGATATTTGTTTATTTATTTTTTATTTTAAACACCCGCGGTCTTACAAGAAGAGTATACAATGGTAAATATCAGACGAAAACATAATTAAATCACCCTTGACATAATGATACACATGCTCATATTATCATGCACACAAATGACATCGTCACTGACGCCTCAGGCCAATACGGCTGTCTTCAGCTCAATAACAAAGCCAATATGAATTCAACTATTCAATACCATTATATTATAGACGTTTAGTTCGTCGTTTTGTTGATATTTGATATATGTTAAATATCCGGAGAAAACAAATTGATCGGCAATATTAGCCGGAATATGCGGTCTTATAATACATACTTTTAGCAAAAGCCCTTATTATATAATGAATTATCATTACCGTATATGCAAACATAACGCCTGTTAAGAATTATTTTCGATTAAATGTCCAGAATGAACAAGCAAACGGCTGTTAAACTACCACCGTGTCCGCAATATTAAAATATGCAACATCTTGGAAATTGTTTAGCAAGTCCTAAATATCGAAACTTGCAATCATCATATTTATAAGGCTTCTCTCTATATACCATCATGTCATGGCGGATCAGATAACATTATCCTGATATTGACATTTGTTTGGAGCACCCGTAGATCAATGCTAACAGTGTATCCTTTTATAAGGCATAGTAACATATATCAAAAATGGTCTTCTTCCCTCTCTCAACAGTTTTCACCCAATTCTCCACAAAAGTGACTCAATATATCAAAATTGTCTTTCCTCTTGTGCAAGGGGGGAATATCACTGCATCTCGAAAGTACGTTTCGCCATGAGTGAGAGAGTTAGTTACCTTAAACCAGACAATTGCCAAATGAAAGAATAAATATCCATAATATCTGACTAAACACAACTACAACCACGATAATAATAGCAACGATAATAAATTTCGCAACCAACTATTCATAATTAAACAATTAAATGTTAATATTTTTTGCCTACTTTTTAAGATCAAACATACATGTAAGTACGCGTTTAGCCTCTAGTAAGCTTTTCGAACAACGCATGTGTAAATTCGGGATTATGCGATATTTATTTAAGGTTTTCTGAAAAAATAAAAAAAAAACATCGGTGTCATAGTAATTAAACTATGGATACTACTGAGTAATTATAAGCCTGATTGGAAAACCCCATATTTTGATTTCAAATGCACGCACGATTTAAATGGTTATACGTCCTTGTTTGTATACCGTTGATACATTTGAGAAAGCCATAGCAGACATTCGCAACAAAGTAATTTGAATGTAATAATATGTTTTTAAGAAGTGAATTCCGCGAATATAGAAAATAGACTTGGATAATGTAAAAAAACTATGGCAATTCGTCACATCAGAACATCATCGTTTACAACGTTTCTTTATGGCTTTGCGTCAGGTTGCCAGATTAAAAATCGCCTTTATTGACATTTGTCTTTGGATACAATTAGAGGAATTTGGCAATGAAGCGTTCTCAAATGTAAGGTTCACGGTCTCATAAGAAAGGTGTCGGTATCCCCTAATAAGCGAATAATTGCGGATAAGATGCAGAATCAAGACGACGTGAACGAACGTTCTCGCGAATGATTGCAGATCGTGCTAAAAGTTTCGTTTATCTTGCTGAACATTCTAAAGAGAGATTGATGATCGAACGCTAAAATGTACCTGATCTGATACTCGGAGTATTTCAACGTTTCTGATTGGTTATCGCTTGCTAAAGGAGCATTTTGGTTAATAAGAGGTTGCATGCCAACGATATTACAGTTTACTGAATACTTTAATATAAGCAGTGGTAAAGACTGTTGCATAATATATATAATTTGTTTTGACTTTCCGATTGTATGCAACTCATCTTAACTCGAGCGTGTCCAGTTTTTGAATAATACATTACATAACTTTGCGATCTCTTTCCACTGATATGATGAAAGGTATTCTATGATTGCGTTGAGAAACCACGCAGGTTAAACTGACGTGTCATAATGATTGAATACTGTGAACTGTTTCTGAGATATAAGAAACATTAAACACGCCCCTTTAACATAAGTAATATAAAGCTCCTAAGAATGTTTTACTACAGAAAACATTCCTAAAGTCCATGATTCGCGATCATAAAGTAAATTAGAAAGTAACACTTTTACACTATGCAGTTAAATGTGTTGTTAACAATATATCTTATATTTCATTTTACATATAGTTTTTATATAAAGGTAGAGAAAATCTGACATTGAAATGTGTGCATATTTGATAAAAGTTAAAACACTATCTTTATCTGTTCTTGTTGAAATAAACTAGCCAATATATGTGAAGTTGTGCATTGCTGTTAACAACATGATATTGCCGAGTAATGTACTGTTATCGAGAGTAATCTTATCATGCACTGCCTGGACTATGGCATGCATTATGAGATTACAGTGTTTTCAGCCTTTTAGAACAGCAAAATACTTTATGGTAAATCGCATATTTTGTGCGTTTATATAGTACTACAAAATGTAGTTTTAATTCTCATGCTGATTTCGGGACTGGGCTTATGTCTTCTTGTAAAATAAGAGCGCGCGGCTATCGTTTATGAACTCACGATAGGCCAAACTAATTCCTAAAACATAGACATAGTTCATGGAAATCGCTGCACAATTAATGAAGTTATGGCCTTTCAAAGCGGAACTTTTACAGTTGCCTACTACAAGTATATACAGATTATTATTTTACTGTCATTATGTTATTTAATGTATTCGACTAGTTGGTGAAAGGGTCACACGGCGAGGCTTTCTGAGCAAACACACAAAACAACAAACACAATAGCAATGTATTACTAACAAATAATTCTAAATAATTCTAATGATCGACTTCTGGAATGAAATCGAGTTCCGCAGCAAACATTTTTTGTAATAACAACTTTTACTTAGTTTCGTTATGTTCATGATGACAAGATCACTAAAAGCTGAAACCATAATTGCCCTGGGAATAAAGTCGATAATCATCATAAATAATTCAGATTTGTCATTTAAGATATTTATTGTTTTACTTGTTTATTGTGGAAACGTGGAAATCCTAATACACTAGACACAATTCAACGCTGAATTAAATTAATGAACCGTGTCTTCTTTGTGAGATTTCAAACGATACCTTCGCAGTAATGGTTACAAGCAACAAACATTATTGACTTTGTTCTGATAATACGATAAAATAAAGTTGTATATGCCATTTTCAATTAAATTTTGTTTTATCTGCAATGTTGTTTTGCAAACAGCAGCTGACTATTGTATATTTTGTTTATAAGCCAGTGCTTTTTTCAAATGATGAGGCCTGATTTCACTGCGTAAGACAATAGCGTATGGTGAATTGAAATCATTTGCCGACACCACGTTCCGTTTTAACACAACACTTACTGTGGAAGGGTATGTACCGACAAACCACTCTACATTAATCGATTTTTACAATTTCTGCTGAAATTACAATTTCACTTGTCAACTTGCATATTGCTATCGGATAAACATAGCTTTGTCTGGGAAAAAATACCGTCTCAAATAGGATTGAAAATCACTTAAGCCGGATTGTAAAGCTACCGTATAAACTAAGTTTGATAATTTACACTTGTCAGTATAAGAAACAAACACGGTAAATATAAAACATATGGTAAGTCAACAAGTGTTAATTTGTAAATGGAAATTGTTTTCAAATGCAAGACATGTAATCTAGTCTGCTGTCTGACTGCATTGAACACATCGATATAAATTGATGTTTGATATAATTATGTTACATGACTTTGAAAACAGAAAACAATTTTAAACATGTCGTCATTATGATTGATAAGATGGCGTATGAAATGTTTTTAACCTATTGATATTTGAAATAAGATAAAACAGAAAACATTTAAAATAAATAAAAAAAGTGAACTTTTAACTCTTTTCAGAAATGTTTTTTTTAATAACTTTATGCTGGAAATATTTGAGTATATAGATAGTTGTAAACAACGTTTTGATATATAAACCAGAGTTATTTTTGATAAATAGCCTCTCGCGTAGTTATTTGTGACGTATTTCAAGTGAGTGTTTATTTGACTGTTTCTTGGACTGTTTTTGTTTTCGATTACATACTTACTGTAATTATGCACAGTGTTATAGATAGAAAAAGTCGTCTAAAGAATGGTAAATCAAATACAGAATCATTAAAAAAAAGGCTTAAGGATGACAAATGGGTACAGGATCTTCATTAAGCAGCATGCGCATGCGTAACGTGGACATGGTCATCATAAGGAACAAATACACAAAAGAGGTAGTCGATTTGGAGGTATGGGTAACCCAGTTTATTGAACAGCGAATTGCTGTGTGTAAGTGTTAAATGCGTTTTTTTAGTTTGTCATATCTATGGTACTTTGTATCTACATACGTGTGTCTAAGTATGTTGAGCCAAAAGTGTTAGTCGCCGCTCGTTAACATATGTGTTAATATAACAACCGTGATATAAGATTCGATCATTCATTAAAATCAAGGTATATCATCCGTATATCTCGGTTTTATTTTGATATAAAACAAAAACTGCAGCATCCATCATAGCAAGAACTGAACGTGTGTTACAGTAAAACATAGATGCTTCGAGAATCAATATACTAAAATAATAAACACTGTGATAAAAATATTTGCTCTTGCTGCTTAGAATAGTTTTGATAAATTGCTATGTAAGTGAGATGCAACCAAAATCTTTTTTTTCTCTAAACCACCGACCCTATGTTTTGCCGACCACACATTTTGTTTTCTTTAGGGTAAAGTAATTCAGCATATTTTGCCTAATGCCTAATTCCACGATTTGGAAGATATATGCATGCATATGCATATTCTCATTTATTTATACAAGCGGGAGAAAACAGTTGATACAAAAAAACATGTTTAGGAGACAATTGCAAAAGTTTTTTCGCGATTAAAGTAAACGCATTTTATGTTCGATCAGTGGCCTATAGTCCAGTCAATCTACACTTTGACCTCTAAACACATTGCAAAAACCTTTTCAGGTGCTTAACTATCTTAATTACATAATTAATTTTGTAATATAAAAAGTATAGAAAAATCCATATGGGGTAAAGTTGTAAAGTATTTAAGTTTATTTTAATAATTTAAAAATATATTTTGTAACCCGTCTCGACTGCCATTGATCTAACACACAAATATAGCATCGTTGAGCGATAGGCCGTGGGTTTCGCTTATTTCATAAAAGTCGCAATATTGGATATAATGGACCAACGCGAATAATAAAGGTGAGTGCAGCAATATATTGTGTTAACTAAAATATATTTTAGCGCATACATGTTTAAACGGTGCAGAATGTCCTCATTGAAAAATAAACTGTGTTATAAGATTGATGACAATCCAACAAAAGTTTATAAAAGCAAGTTTCGTCTCAAAAAATCTTCGATAATTTAATTTTAAGTTATTTGTTATGTTATTCTTCACATGTCATTCTATTCCTCTTTTGATTGACAACGCTTTTATCATCTATCATTTATCATTTATCAACAAATCATTTCCGTAGGAAAAAAAAAGACAAACTGGTTCTAAATCATAATTTGAGTTTGTAGGAATTTGTATTGTAAACAAGTTTTTATAGTCTAATTCAAGAATGTCCATTGGCCAAGAACCGGACATAATTTGCAATCTGTATTGACAATTACTAAATCAACAACAGCAAAGCTTAAAGAGTAAGGATGCTATTCGATAAACGAAGCAAGCAAAACAAAATTTAATCATATTTTCTTTGCCCGGTCATGTGGAATGAAGAAAACAGTATTGTAATCCAAATATTATTTCAGAGATGAAAAGCATGAGGAAAAACAGCAGAAGATTTTCTGTTTAATATTGAGAATCACGTTACCTTAGAAAGCCCATCTAGACAGAATGTTTGGTGCAAGAGTAGTAAATGCGTTGAAAGGACAACATGTGTTTGAACTCATTTTTTTAGAAAAAGTCAGCAAGCTATAAAGCTTGGTACTATGCAGCACAGCAAGGTTGACAGTGCCGTTGTAATAGTTGATCAACATAACCTGTTTTAAAGACTTTCTAGTGTAGCTCAAATAGTTATAGAAGATATCCAAAGTACATGTTCATATGAGCAGTGCAGTGTCCCATCTTCTTTGTTCGAAACATCAGGGCTTATAAGGAAGACAAGACATCACAAGAAGCGGATATTATTTGGATAATTGAAGATTGCAGTTCTGAACTATTGAACCAAAGAAGACCATAATTGTACTAGATGGCCGGTCTCTTCTTTTCCACGTTTCTTGAAAAAGGGGTATTACATTCCAAGAAATATGCGAATCAATCATCAACTATATATGCAAACTAAGAAAGAGCTTTATAGTTTTTGATGGTAACCAATCAGGTCGAAATAAAAAAGTAATTGAACATCTACGACGTACGAATGGTGTATCTGGTAGACACGTATATTTTACACATGTAACTATGTTCACTGTAAAAGAAATGATAAATTCATTGCAAATCGAGTAAACACGCACATCTTATTTTCATGTGTACTGAGGTGTTAAAGGAAACTGATAACAGTGTTGTTCACATAGAAGCTGATGGAGACGTTTTGCTAGTTCTTACCGCTCTCGAAATTGCGAAAGAAACACATTGTTGTTGTATTGGCGAATATACTGATATTTGTGTACTAGTTCAATATCA
This sequence comes from Dreissena polymorpha, assembly GCF_020536995.1. Taxonomy (NCBI): domain Eukaryota; kingdom Metazoa; phylum Mollusca; class Bivalvia; order Myida; family Dreissenidae; genus Dreissena; species Dreissena polymorpha. The sequence continues at coordinate 40,884,234 of NC_068367.1, forward strand.
CATACAGGCGTTCAATAATCAATTTAGTTTTAGTTTACCCCTAAAACAGAAAACATCTGAGGGGCTTATGATAAGGACATGAAAACAACTGAAGCTGTGTCGAAATTGTTATATAATACAAGCAATATAGGGTGCGTTGTAGGATCATAATTATTTAATATTAGCAAAGCGGCATCACTGCAAACGTTTATGTCAGCTGAGCGATTAATGAACTTGCAATCGTAAAAAAATATTACACAATCAGAAGTTATTTATAGTGGGGAACAAAGTTTGGTATTACGATATAAAGGGTTACCTGCTGATGGTTTGTAAATGCTTCGTTTTACATTCTAACAAGATAGGTACTAATAAGAACACCGCATGTTGAAGTGCTAGCTTTGACAACAACCTCTGCCGCGGCCAAATAGCATGTATGCTGAGATTTTACCAGGTGCATATTGCATAATGTGGTTTTGTAAGGAATCAATACCTAACCCAACATATTGGAGTTGGTAAAAAGGAACAGGACTAATTCGGCCCTATAAAGACCGAAAGCCAGGCTGCTTCTGAAAATGTTTTTAAAATGAACAGGTGTACATGTAACAAAAACTGTAACTGCAGAAGGTTCACATATATGAACAATGGACTCACTGCTTGTAGTGAATGAAAAGATTCAAATTGTTCAAAACAATTCATATGTATACACTCGGATTCGGAATAAGTTGTGTTTAAGAACATGTATACTACTTAATTTAACTACATTACTAAAGCATTGGTACTCATGTTTATCTCTGGATCAGTTATGAAGTAGACATGTCAAATAATAATGACCAAAAAGGCATATACAATTTTTATGAAGACTATCGGAGTGTTCACAGTCTCGTTTTTTAAGGTTCACGCTTTAAAGCTGTTATCTTGTCAACAATGTTGTTTTTGTATATTGAACAGTGTTCGAGTAGATAGATTAATTTCTGTCTTTTTTGGTCATTAAATATTAACTGGTATACACTATAAAATCTAATGATAACGATGCGAATGCTATTACGGTTGACTGAAGACTTCTAGTGTAAGAAGTGGTAAAGACTGTTGCATAATATATATAATTTGTTTTGACTTTCCGATTGTATGCACCTCATCTGAACTCGAGCGTGTCCATTTTATAAATAATACATTGCATATTTTTGCGGTCGATTACAACTGATATGATGAAAGGCATTCTATGACTACGTGGAGCAACAACACAGGTTAAACGGACGAGTCATATTGATCGAATACTGTCCACAGTTTCTGAGATGTAAGAAACATTTAAACAAGCCGCTTTAACATAAGTAATGGACTTATAAAGCTAATCAGAATGTTTTACTAAAGAACACATTCCTGAAGTCCATGATTCGCGATTTTAAGGTAAATTAGAAACACTTTTACAGTGTGAACTTTAATATGTTGTTCACAATATATTTTATGTTGCTCATTTTACATATAGTTTTATATGGAATGAGTGTTGTATTGGACGTCATCATTGATGACGTTCAATCGAACGAATGATAAAGGGGGCTAAAATTCGTTAAGCTCCAGCGTATAGCAGCGATTTGGGAGTCTTGAAAACTGGTCGGTAACTTTTGCTGAAATTTGACATGTATATGGACCAGAACTCGATCTACACGATGGCGTATTCGTCATATCTGGGAAAAGTCCAGTTTTTGATAAAATTACGAAAAAGTGGTGTTTTTTATTGCGCAATCGCTATAAAATGAGTTCTCGCCGGAAGCGTTAATAGCGTTAATAGCAACCCAAACACAATTCAACCCAAGGAGGCAATTCACGCGATAGACACTTCAAATTTGATTTTAATTAATACATATTGCGATTTTATTCCCAAATTAATAAATAAGTTCATATTGTGTTTAACATACATAGCTGAACCCGTTTAGAAAATATTAACAAAACAAACAAAAACAAACAACAGTTAAATTTCATTGATGTAAATATGGTAACCTGATTACATATCCACTAGCGTACACATGAAAAATAGTTCGCAAGTAAACAACAAACAATCAAATTTAAACGCAAATAAGCGAACAAAATATATAAAATAAATCCGAGAAATCGATACTTAAAACTACAATTTCTGCACTTAAAACATTTTTGAGAGTCATTAAAACACATAATTTCGGAAGTATACAACCAACATTCAAAATGGCTGCCAATGCGTTCGAAAAGAACGCGAGAAAGTATTTACAAAATAACATCATCAAAATAATTAAAGTGAACGCTACTTCGCCGTTTTTTAGATAAGTATACGATCTATTGAAAAACACTAGCATTTGACATAAACACACCCGTGGATATGGAAATAGACATCACGCGGCTCCCGCATTTTGCGCTGTGTACGGTTGTTCAGAAAACTTGGTAAGTGTCATTGTGTTCTTGAATTTGTCCGATGAGTTGAATTTTATATACCATTACCATACAAGAAAGTTTTCAAACACATTTATTTCTTACGAAACTTAACTTGAAAAATAAACAACACAAATATAAGTGGCACGAACTGATAGTGGAACGAAACGGCAATCAACCGTTAAAGTTCAAGGGCATAATTTGAATGGAAATACATGTGTTGAATATTGGATAAATTAATTGTTTTGCCGTTAAAAGGGTAAGTTTTTTTGGTTTGCTTTGCTTATTTTTTTATCAAAACACAAGTTTTATAGTTTGATTTCTGTACAACAGTTCAGTTAACGTTACATCTTGAATTTATAAATATCGAAATAGATGTCGGAGTTTGCACATTTCGGACGTAGCTGAAATAATTCGCGTTCAGAATAAATCTGAACGCTGAAACTCCGGTCTGCAAAAACCATAACGAAAATTAAATACAATACTATTATATCAATATGCTTAAAATGCAAAAGAACATAACCAACTCAAAAAGATTAAGTTAATTAGTCCATTTTTACCTCAAATAGCGTCGAATTAAAGTTAAAAGGCATAATTTGTTTCAGTTTAACTTCTGCTTAAATCGCAATACAATCACTGACCTCTCGCCATGTTATGAAATATTTAAATATCAACCAATCAGAAGAAGGCATACGGTGTAATAGGCTGCGTTATCGATTAAAATCTACCTGCCGTATACAGCGGGCACAGCGATTGGAATTGAAAATGTGAGTAGTGTTTTGATTTAAATTGGTCAGGCGTGCAAAATTGAAAGAGTCATTACATAATTCTTACGGAACATTATTGAAAAATGAATTATCTACACAGGTATGTAAATATTATTGCAATCCGTTGATATTAACTGTCTGATATCGGGGCTTGAATGTTGCGCATTAAATTCCTTGCGCATCAATATAGACAAAGAAGGAAAACTCTCGCTATTAAAAAGATAGAGTGGACTTTTGACGCCAAGAGTCTGCCAAAGAAAAAATCATCAAAAGACTCTTAAGGCGGCAATTTATATTGACTAATTTCGGACGTTGCTATGCAAGTTAGTTCTCGATAGAATATACTGTTTTACCTTTTCGCATACAGTTGTGCAGCTGTTTTCCATGTAATGATGCAATGTTTTACGTCTGGAATACCCCCTCGATGATTATAAATCATTAACTTCTCAAATTATAAGCATTTTCAACTTGACAAGGTTCTGTCAAGATTTAATTTTTTTATTTAATTAATAATTAGTAGAATATGTAAAGCTGAGTAACATTAATTCAGACTGATTTCTGATTAGGGCAGTGGTTCACCTGATTCTCTCATAGGTTGACCACACCACAATTTATAGCAGTACAAAAACAAATAGCTTGTAATTATAATTGATAAATGTGAATGTTTAATTTATTTGTTTGCAACAATTTGGAACCTTTTGGTTTGAGCATTGTAAGCCTTGTGTATAATTGCCCCTTTGTTCAGCACACATGAATTGATATGAAATACAGCTATATCTCGTGTGGCGTATTTTCATTTAAACTCTGGATTTTAATGACTACAAGTCAGTCGTGCAGTTAAATATGTTTTAAAGCATAGAAAGAATCCAATATTATTTTGGATTTTGTGTTTGCCATGCATAATTTAAATTTTCATAGGAATAAAATAACTTACAGCGACAGGATTACGGCTTTGTTATGTTAAGCATTGTATACAAATGTAATTAAGAATTAGTGTGGTTGTAAATAAATTTTGAGAAATGGAACGCAAAAAAATCACAGAAAATGGAAGTGCGTGCATGTTACTGTATCTTGCAACTTTATTGTTTTTAGAATTGGATTAAAGTTTAAATTTAGGTAAGCGTGTTGCTTATACTAAATTTAGTTATTTATGTCTCCTTTGCTCTAATATGGTATGAAATGCGTATCTTGTGTAACGTAATTTCATTAAAACTCTGGATTTTAATGACGACAAGTCAGACGTGTTATTTTATTTAACAGTAAAATATTTTTTAAAGCATCAAAAGATTGTAAAATATTTCCGATTGTATTTTTGTCATGCATAATTTAATCTTCCATAAGAATAAATAACTCGCTGCGTAAAGATTTCGGTTTCCTTAATCATGTTTTAGGTAAGAATGGTAAGCATTTGATACACAAATTTAAAAAAAAATAGTGTGGTTTTTAATAAATTTTGAGAAAAAGAAGGATGACCAAAATTGGAGGTTCATATCTTTGTAACTTTATTGTTTTGAGCAAAGGATTAAAGTTAAAATTGATGTACATGTAAGCGTGTCGTTAATACTAAATTTAGTTTTTTTATGACTCCTTCGCTTCTGTATATACAATGTATACACTACGAGACCCGTGATTGTTGCCTAATTTGCGGAGTCAAGGCGGACAGTTTGCTTTTTGAGTGGAAAATCACCGCGATTTCATGTGATTCGTCACATTTATATCGGTAAATATGTCTGAGAATTTCATTAACACAACCATATGACTACGCCATTTTTCAGAAGTGTAAAGTGTACAGTGCATAATGCGGGACGAGCGTATTTAAAAAGCTTATATCATATTTCTCGTAAATTACCAAATTATTAGTTTTGTCTAAATCAAATACCATGTATAGAGAAACAAGGTATTTATAACCGACCAATGACGAAACACTATGCAACTTTCAATTTAGACAGTGCTACATGTATATGGCAACAATATGGAATTTGAAAAGTGGTAGTGTATTTGGGCCTGGAATATATTTAAATAATGTTTACATGTTATGTTCAATAATTATTGCATGATCATTCTGCGCTGTTATATTAATTTGGAGCCGTTAAAGCTTCCGACATTACTTCATCAAATTCATGTCGGAACGGGAGTATTTTAGCTAATACGCCCATTGTATACAACAACAACAAAAGCTTTATTCTTGCAATGTATAATGTAAGTGTATACATAATATATGTTACATGTACATGCGGTGATGCGAGAATCGCGGAAAAAATAACGGGTCGCGTAGTGTAGTATGAAATACATATCTCGTGTAACATAATTTCATGTAAACTCTGGACTTTAATGACGACAAGTTGGATGAACGGTTTCCTATATTGTGTTTAAGGTCAGAATGGTTAGCATTTTATACTTTTATAATTAAAAAATAGTGTGGTTTTAAATAAAATTTGAGAAAGGGAAGGAAGAACAGAAAATGGAAGTTCATATCATTGTAACTTTATTGTTTAAAGCATTGGGTTTAAGTTAAAATTGAGGTAATTGGTTGTTAATAATAAATTAAGTTTTTTTTATGACTCCTTCGCTCTTGTTAAGTATGAAATACGTATCTCGTGTATCGTAAATTCTTTTAAACTCTGGATTTTGTGATCGCCTTTTGTGTGTCGTCTGTTGTTAGTCGTAACATTTACCTTGTTAACACTTAAGAATGTAATGTATTGCAGATTCAGAGATGTCTGTTCTGTTTTGAAGGTCATGTGAAAAATAAACTTTTGGGATGTTTGCATATTTTAATTACATATAAATATTGTTCAAATCTATTTGTTGATAGATTTAAAATAGCTAACTTTCCTCTTACATGCCCTTGTATTTCAAGATAGAATACTTTCCTTCACAGAGGAAAGAGGTCTGAGTTTGAATCTCAGTGGGGGCTTCAGAGGATGATTTATTTGTAGAAAAATGATTATATATGCTCAACTTTGTAAATGACTTAAAGCCACACACCTAAAAATTAACTGCATGGCATAGTAAATTTATGTATAAATAATAAACATATTTTTATCTTTGCCATTTAGAATATATCTGGTGATTACAAGGTAGAAATCAGTCTTTTTTGCGCTTTAAAACTTAAAAATAATTGCATTTGTCGAAATAGACATATATGTCTACAAATCCTACTTTCGGTTTAAAAGCGGTACCATTTAAACAATAATATATCATTTTCTAACTAGGCTATAGATTTAATTTTATCTATGCCAATTAGAATATACACATGTAAGGCTATAGATTTAATGACAATTTTGCACACTTTCAAATTGCATCTTTATGTATTGATTAACATGTATTTCATTTCAAAGTGTGTGGCTTTAGTCTAAGCTATGCTTAGCGCGCATGTCAGGTATTAGTCTGGTCAATACAGCCTAAACTTACAACGGCCTCGATAAATGACAACCGGCCTGTTTCACGCATGGACATTGATAGCCAAGATAATAACGGTTTGAATGACAATGATCATTATTATACATTACTATTGCTATTAAAACCACACAAATTGATTAAATTGTAATACTCAGATTTATGATTATCTTGTCAAGCGACTAGGCCGTCATGGATTTGGACCGTCCTGACCCGCATTTTAAGATGCACATAAATAGACCAATCAGGTGCCCTCGGAAAATTCCGTCAGCACAAAGAGCGTTGGTACAGAAAAGCACGTGTATAAAGACGCTATTGCTATTTTTGCACCTCAGAAAACTTTCAGAGCCATAAACAAACCTATACAAACCTATGAATTTGTTTTTGTTTTTTTTACCGGACAATCAGTCCTGTAAATTTGACAGACAGGCCGTCGGTCCGGCCATGTTTGGCCAAGACTGTATACTGTCTAACTCCCCTTTCGGGTATTATTGACAGGTAATAGATATGACAGATTATTCTGTAAGTATAATTGTGCACTCGAATTTTTTATGACAAGTTGAATTATTAGTATTGTATATACCATTTCCATGGGATAAATTTTAGAAACCCATTTATTTCTCACAATCTGGGGTTGAAAAGTAAACAACAACGGGGTTTGATTTTACATTCATGAGTTTTTTGGGGTGTTTAATACATGTATAGTCATTCAAATTACTAATGTTTGATAAGGTTTTATTAATTCTGGGTATAGTTAAAAATGTTCTGTCGGTTTAAAACCATGGCCATTGAGGGCATAGCAGTTTTCTTTATATGGACCAGTGGCTATAGTAAAATCTTGTTACCACTCTAGAAATCACATTTACTGTGCATCCTTCAAGAAACTTGGTCAGGTCATTTGTTCTAATGATGTCTTGGCTGAATTTGAAAAACTGTTTCGCTTTCTTAAATTTATTCGCAAATCTTAATGAAGTTTGGTCAGAAGATTTGTATAAATTAAATCTCAGACACTGGGTCATTTGAGCTAACAAAATTGGTTAATATATTAAACAAACAAAAAGCATGTTTATACCACAGAAGTCACACTGTTAGTCTAATCTTCATCAACATCGGTATGCATATTTAACTTCAAAACAAATATTGGACCAGCGATTTCAATAGAAGCAGAATCCTGCGATTTGACGCGAGCAAATTAAAAATGACTCATTTTTGACGCAACCCTTTTTTCTGCCGTGCGTCATTTTGACGCATCAAAAATTTAACCCGAGGGTCAGTCAGTTAACATCTCCAGTTCCATGGTAATAAATCCGCCTGTGCTCCTAATCAAAATTAATGTTTCAGTATTTGAAACTCGGTCTATAATCGAGGGAATAGAGGTCTACCCCGGGCGTTGTTTTTTATACTCTCAAGTCATAATACTACACATAAACATTAAGAAAACACATTTTCTCAATTAGATATAAATTATCCGAGTAGAATTAAATTGCTACGTCTTGACCTTTGACATTGTAATTGGCGGACGTATTGTAAATTAACATTAAACCCGCGTTCAATTAAAAAATGGCGATTCAAACAACAACAACAATTCAAATTACAAGTAATGGTGATTCAATAATGGAGATAGCATTAACTGGATTTAACGAACATTAAATAAGGTTTCTTAAACCAGATAACAACAAGGAAATTTTGGATTATTAAAGTTAAACTACTACTGGTAAGGCATTCTTAAGTGTATATATTTCCGACATGTATAGTATTCGGATAAACAGCAATAGATATACATGCATTTAGATTGTGTTTTTGTACAAAAGCTATCATAGGGATGATGATAATATAACAAGGATAAATATGCGATGAAAAGGTGCTACAGGTACATATCTTAAATTACTTAAATGTGTTATGATGAAGTAGATTTTAATGAGCATTTATTGTTTTAACAAATAAACATAGTATAGTGATAGAAATAATAAAAGTTGTAAAATGAACATGTTTTGTTTTTGAAAAACTTAAAGTCGATATTGTTCGCACAAATTATTGATATTTTGTTCTTATCTTTGCGTACCAATTCATTAAAATATGCTGTGTTATGTATCATGGTATTTTTATTTAATAACGCAGTATAACTTTTTTAGATATTGTGCAACTCTTGGAGCATGTTTTTATCTAAAAAAATTGAATAATACAGACAAAAACACAATTAACGCACTTCAAAATTGACCCAAGAATTTTTCAATTTGACTCCTCAAAATTTCAGTCCAGGGGTCATTGACTCCTGGTTTTTATGGAATGAGTGCTATATTGACGTCATCATTTGATTTTAAATAGAAACAAATTCGTACCCATATTTCGTAACCATATTTTTTTCGTACCTATTTTTTTTTTACCCATTTTTTCGTCCTTAAATTTTTTTCGTACCCACATTTTTTTTTCGTACCCATTTTGTTCGTACCCAAATGTTTTTTGTACCCTAATTTGTTCGTACACAATTCTTTTTTTTGTCCCCTTTTTTTTCGAACCCAAATGTTTTTCGTACCCATTTTTTTTTCGTACCCAATTTTTTTTTTGTACCCAAATTTTTTGGTACCCAATTTTTTTTCGTACCCATTTTTTTATACCCAAATGTTTTTCGTACCCAAATTTGTTCGTACCCAAAGTTTTTTTCGTACCCATTTTTTTCGTACCCAAATTTTTTTCGTACCCATTTTTTCGTACCAAATGTGTCCGTTCCCAATTTTTGTCTTACTCAATTTTTTTTTGGTACCCATTTTTTTGGTTCCCAAATGGTTTTCGTACCCACATTTGTTCGTACCCAAAAAATTGTTCGTACCCATCTTTTTCGTACCCAAATGTTTTTTGTACCCAAATTTTTTCGTACCCAAATTTTGTTTCGTACCCATTTTTTTCGTAGCCAAATTTGTTTCGTACCAAAACTTTTATTCGTACCCATTTCTTTTGTACCCAAATAGTTTTTTCGTACCCTAATTTTTTTCGTTCCCTATATTTTTCGTATTCTAATTTGTTTTCGTAACCAAATTGTTTTTTTTTCCTACCCACATTTTTTTCATACCCATTTTTTTTTCGTACACAAAGTTGTTCGTACCCAAATTTTGTTCGTACCCATTTGTTCGTAGTCAATTATTTTTCGTACCCGAATTTTTTCGTACCTAATTTTTTATGGAATGAGTGATGTATTGGACGTCATCATTGATGACGTTCATTCGAACGAATGATAAAGGGGGCTAAGTTTCATTAAGTTGGTGCATATAGCCGCGATTTGAGGCGCTTGAAAACTGGTCGGCAACTTTTGCTGAAATTTGACATGTACATGAAGAAGAATGCGATCTACCTGTTGGCGTAGGCGTTATACCTGGAAAAAATCAAGTTTTTGATTAAATCACGAAAAAGTTTCGCAAGTTTGACAAAACCGGATTTACAAAATGCGGTATGTGGATATACCGAATCCCTACCGAAATTCCCGAAATCAAACTTTGATAAAAACAATGTTTCATTAGTGATTTCAGTGTATTTCGCAACGATCTATATTAAAATACGCAGTTTTTCAATACACAATCAATATTAATGAGGATTTCGTGGGATCTCGTGGATTTCTGGGGATTTTGGTAATTACGGGAAATTCGGTATTTCTTCACACCCGTCAAAATGGTCGACTTCGTCAGAATGAACGCTTAGAAAGTATTTACAAAAAAACATCATCTCAAACGATGTAAAGTGAACGCTACTTATCTGTTTTGTAGATAAATATACGATCCATTGGAAAACACTAACATTTGACATAAAAAAACGCCAGTGGATATGGAAATCTTCATCGTTTGAAATAGCAGACGGCGTCGACCAAAGGCGAAAAGATCGCGAGAAAGTATTCACAAAATAACATAATTAAAAATGATGTCAAGTGAACGCTAATTCGCTGTTTTGTAGATAAGTATACGATCTATTGAAAAACCATAACATTTGACATAAAACACCCGTGGATATGCAAATCTTCTGAGTACCAAATAGCAGACATCATGCGGCGTCTAATCTGAGTCTACGCTGTTTGCCAAGGCCGATAGTATAATGAATGGAAATGCACAAACTCAGCAACTGGCAAGCATATATGCATTAGTAGATTGTTTCGTGATTATTTAGAAACGACTACATAATTCTTTTGGTTCAGCCAGTGCAACTTAACAGAAATAAGTATAATAGTTTCTACACCTGACAACAATGTGCCAACTTTATACAAGGTAAGTTGTTTACATTATTTAAAATATTTCAAGCTTACAATATACAACAATAAACAGCTGGTACAATGTAATGGCATCGTTTTAATTTTAATAAGCCCGTGGTTAATTACCCTTTTTAATCTTATGGTTCAATGCATCTCTAACACCTTCAATTGACATTCTCGGCTCGGGTACTACTTACCGGTACATGTACCCCGGGTACTCTTAACTTTACTTACATGTAGCCCGGGTACAGTAAAGAAACTTAAACATACCCGCAAATATTAGATTGTATCCGAGTTGTATATCTGCCAAAAATCCGATGTCGTTAAACATGCTAGCGATTAAAGAAAAACAATATTGTTTACCTTAAAGAAACTTCTCTTTAAAAAAAATCTGCATCAACATGCTTTTTAGTATGAGTGTTGAGAGGACGCCATAGGAATAATCAAGTAATCAAGAAAACGTCTCTGTTTCTGCTTTTATTTCCTTCATGTATAATGACCATAAGGATTGACGACTAACATTGACGGCAATGATAACAAGCATTGAAAACTAACACTAACGACAAGGATTGGCGACTAGATGTAACATTGACGATTCTCTACAATAAATGAAATTAACAATAAAGAATGAATAATACGATTATAGTACAACAGATCTGCTATTCGAAGTATAATATGATAGCATACACTCATTAGAATAAAAGGTTTCATAAATAACAATTTGAAACATTTTCAATAAATATCGAAATATCTTATACAATATTTATTACACAGCATGAATTATTTGTTAAAACATAATATAAATACCAAATATGGTGTTCCCCATTTAACGGACCTCGCAAACCAAAAAATGTTTCTTTAAAAAAATCTATGACGGAAAAAAATGAACGTGCGACATCGCGGAAAATATACTTGACAACGTCATACAATGACGCAACTTTAAACAATTTAAGATTTTAAATTGAATCACATTAATGATTGTAAAAATGAGTTTTGATAATACATTGTATAAATGCCATTTAAAAGAAAATTGACATAAATGTAAACATAATTAATTTTTACAAAATAGCCGACAACAACCGATTTAGTGTTAAAATTCCCGGGTATGTTTTAGTATATTTACCGTACCCAGGGTACGAGCCTTACTAACTGTATTATTATAATATCTCACCGACTACCTTTACCTTGTTGTGTTTCAACCTGAAATTTATGTAAAATCCGGCTTTCTTTACTTTTATTTTTCATTCATTTGATTACGCAATTGTTGACGTATCTCTTGGAAAATTATTTGAATCTTTGGATTTTAGTGACGACAAGCTGGAAGTGTCAATTTATTTTTTACAATGAATCTAAGATGTATTTAATTTTTGTGTGTTTGTCATGCATAGTTCAGTGTTTTCCAGAAAAATTTGAGTAGCCAGTTATATGGCCGGCAACTATGCAGTAAAACCAAAGCATTTGTGACATTTACTTGATATATTTGGGAAAAGTAGCCGGCATCAAGAGTTAATGTAACCGGCAAGATCGCTAGCAGCCGGTATTTAAAGAGAACACTGATAATAGTAAACTAAATCTCTACGACGGGATTACAGCTTTGTAAAATTGTTTTTTGGGTGATAATGGTTAGTAATTCATACTAATGTTATTAAAAAATATCGGCTTTAAATTTAATTTTGAGAATGCGATGGAAGAACAGAAAATGAAGAGCATACAGGGATGGAAATAAGTGGTTTACCGTGAACCCGGGGCAAGTAGATTTTGGCCTGGGCAACTCAATTTCAAAAGTTGGTAAACTTCTTTTTTTTAAAGCTTAAAACAATTCACTGCAATAAAAATTGAAAAACAATTGATCACCATGGATCAATACTAGTTAAATAACATTCATTATTTAGGAATAGGACATGATTCAATTCAGGCTCATAATAAAACATCATGCATTGAACATGTGTTGTCAGCAAATGTATTTAATTATCTATTATTTTATTAAAAGAATGTATAATATTCACATGTTCATATTTCTGGGCTCGTTATTCTTTATCTGGGCAACCAAAATACTAAAGATGGTTGCCCACAATAGTAAACAGTTAGTTTCAATCCCTGGCATATCATTGTATCTCTATTGTTATAAGCATTGCATTAAAGTTGTGATTGAGGTTAGCCTGTTGTTTATGGTATATTTACATTTTAGCTTGACTGTTATATATGAAATATATATAGTCGAGCTATCCTACTCAACCCGGCGTCGGCTTGCGCATTGGAATGTTTGCGTACCACCTCAAATATATTTCCTATGTCCATTGACATATTGCTTTTATATTTTGCATACTTCATTACCGACATAAACCCAATCTATAAACAAGAGCAGACAACTCATTTACTGTATCAAGCATTTTAACAGAATTAGGCCCTTTTTCACTTAGAATAATATGCATATTATTGATAAATCTATGTTAAAGTTTGCATATGACCTCAAATATTTTTTATGTCCCTTGACATATTGCGTTCATACACCATGTATTTTGCTTATTAACCAACATGACCCCAATGTATAAACAAGAGCAGATAACTGTATCAAGCATTTTGTAACAATTATGGCCTTTTCTTCACTTAGAATAAGCATATAATTGATAAATCTATTATTAAGTTTGCGTACCACCTTTAAATTGCCATAACTTGTTTATTATGCTCCCCCCCAAATTTTTTAGGGGGAGCATATAGTCGCCGCTTCGTCTGTCCGTCGGTGCACAAATTTGTTTCGTACCCAATTTTTTTTGTACCCAAATTTATATATGTACCCTTTTTTTTCGTACCCAAATAGTTTTTTGTACCCTAATTTTTTCGTTCCCTATAGGTTTTCATAACCAAATTTTTTTTCGTACCCAATTTTTTTTTACACAAATTTGTTCGAACCCAAATTTCTTTGAACCCATTTGTTCGTACTCAAATTTTTTTCGTACCCAAATTCGTTTTGTTCCCAATTTTTTTTGTACCCAAATTTTTATTTGAACCTTTTTTTTCGTACCCAAATAGTTTTTCGTACCCTAATTTTTTTTCATAACCAATTTTTTTTTCGTACCCACATTTTTTTGTACCCAATTTTTTCGTACACAAATTTGTTCGTACCCAAATTTCTTCGTACCCATTTGTTCGTACTCATTTTTTTTTCGTACACAAATTTTTTCGTACCTTATTTTTTATTTGTACCCATTTTTTCGTACCAAAATAGTTTTTTCGTTCCCTTATTTTGTTTGTACCCTTTTTATCGTACTCAAATTTGTTTTCGTACCCAAATTTGTTTTTTTTTCCTACCCGCATATTTTTTCGTACCATTTTTTTTTAGAAATAATCGATTTTCAATTTGATTTCATCTCTCCACTCATTCCATCCCGCGAAACCCTTAAGGTGTCGCAACTCTAGTATGGAATGAGTGATGTATTGGACGTCATCATTGATGACGTTCATTCGAACGAATGATAAAGGGGGCTAAGTTTCGTTAAGCTGAGGCAAATCACTGCGATTTGAGCGCCTTGAAATCTGGTCGGTAACTTTTGCTGAAATTTGACATGTATATGGAGAAGAATGCGATCTACCTGTTGGCGTAGGCGTTATACCTGGGAAAAATCAAGTTTTCGAGTATTTTGCGTTTAAATATTTTTATGGGAAAGGGCACGCGCGCGTGACGTCATGAAAAACGCTTAGGCTAGCTTCCATCTTGCTACGAAACAAAGAAACTGACGTTACGCGTTATTAATTCAGTTAGGCGTTTAATCGATAAACAAAGGCGTAATAATTGTGTTTGAATATCAATCGGTAGTACACATGCATATCTTTTGTGCACATTGTGGTTTTTTAATGAACATGACATAAATCTATGTGTTATTCAACGTATTGAGTGCGACGAGTTAAAGAAAGGTTTACACGGCTAGGCTTTCCGAGATAAATGTAAGTACACACTGGTATTAGAATGGTATTCTATTTATCCGATAATATCTTGAATATAAATGATATTCAGACAATTACATTATTAGGGTTTAATAATTTATTATTTAATCAATAAATAAACGCAAGCAGCAAATCAATTAATTTCGTTTGTAGTGGAAACCGAAAGTAAACAAACCAACCGTCAAAATGGCTGACGACATAGCAACGTAGGAATTAACGCTCAGAAATTATTTACAAAATAAGATCATCAGAAATGATGTAAAGTGAACGCTAATTCGCTGTTTTGTAGATAAGTATACGATCTATTGAAAAACCATAACATTTGACATAAAAACACCCGCGGATATGTAAATCTTCAGCTTAACGAAATAGCAGACATCACACGGTGTCTCAGTCTCATCTGATTCTACGCTGTTTGCCAAGGCCGATAATGAATGGAAATGCACAAACTCAGTAACTGGCAAGCATATATGCATTAGAAGGTTGTTTCGTGATTATTTAGAAACGACTACATAATTCTTTTGGTTCAGCCAGTGCAACTTAACAGAAATAAGTATAAAAAGTTTCTACACCTGACAACAATGTGCCAACTTAATACAAGGTTAGTTGTTTACATTATTTAAAATATTGCAAGCTTACAGTATACAACAATAAACAGCTGGTACAATGTAATGTCATCGTTTAAATTTTAATAAGCCCGTGGTTAATTACCCTTTTTAATCTTATGCATCTCTAACACCTTCAATTGACTTGTTCATGAAAAATATACACCCTCAGTGCATGTTATCCCATACACCATCACTCACTTACTAAGGCTCGATTGATCATTCTCGGCTCTGGTACTACTTACCGGTACATGTACCCCGGGTACTCTTAATTTTACTTACATGTACCACGGGTACGGTAAATAAACTTAAACATACCCGCAAATATTAGATTGTATCCGAGTTGTATACCCGCAAAAAATCCGATGTCGTTAAACATGCTACCGATTAACGTAAAACAATATTGTTTACCTTAAACAAACTTCTCTTTTAAAAAATCTGCATCAACATGCTTTTTAGTATGAGTGTTGAGAGGACGCCGTAGGAATAAGCAAGTAATCAAGAATACGTCTCTGTTTCTGCTTTTATTTCCTTCATGTATAATGACGATAAAGAATGACGACTAACAGTGACGACAGATATGCTTTTCAAAGTATAATATAATAGCATACACTCATTAGAATAAGAGGTTTCATAAATAACAATTTGAAACATTTTCAATAAATATCGAAATATCTTATACAATATTTATTACACAGCATTAATTAATTGTTAAAACATAATATAAATACCGAATATGGTGTTCCCCATAAAACGGACCTCGCAAACCAAATAATGTTTCTTTAAAAAAATCTATGGCGGTAAAAAGTGAACGTGCGACATCGCGGTAAATATTATACTTGACGACGTCATACAATGACGCGACTTTAAACAATTTAAGATTTAAAATTAAATCACATTAATGATTTTAACAATGAGTTTTGATAATATAAATTCCATTTAACAGAAAATTGACATAAATGTGAACATAATTAATTTTTACTAAATAGCCGACAACAACCGATTTAGTGTTAAAATTCCCGGGTATGTTTTAGTATATTTATCGTACCCAGGGTTTGGGCCTTACTAACTGTATTATTATTATATCTCACCGACTACCTTTACCTTGTTGTGTTTATCAACCTGAAATTTATGTAAAATCCGACTTTCTTTACTTTTATTTTTCATTCATTTGATTACGCAATTGTTGACGTATCTCGTGGAAAATTATTTGAATCTTTGGATTTTAATGACGACAAGCTGGAAGTGTCAATTTATTTTAAAAACGAATCTAAGATGTATTTACCTGTAAGTATTGTGTGTTTGTCATGCATAATTCAGTGTTTTCCAGAAAAATTTGAGTAGCCAGTTATATGGCCGGCAACTATGCAGTTAAAAGAAAGCATTTGTGACATTTACTTGATATATTTGGGAAAAGTAGCCGGCATCAAGAGTAAATGAACCGGCAAAATCTCTGGCTGCCGGTATTTAAGTTAAGAGAACACTGATAATAGTAAACTAAATCTCTACGACAGGATAACAGCTTTGTAAAATTGTTTTTTGGGTGACAATGTTTGCAATTCATACAAATGTTATTGAAAAATATTGTGCTTTAAAATTAATTTTGAGAATGGGATGGAAAAACAGAAAATGAAGA
This sequence comes from Dreissena polymorpha, assembly GCF_020536995.1. Taxonomy (NCBI): domain Eukaryota; kingdom Metazoa; phylum Mollusca; class Bivalvia; order Myida; family Dreissenidae; genus Dreissena; species Dreissena polymorpha. The sequence goes on from NC_068367.1 coordinate 40,901,190, forward strand.
GCATACAGGGATGGAAATAAGGAGTTTCCCGTGAGCCCGGGGCAAGTAGATTTTGGCCTGGGCAACTCATTTTCAAAAGTTGGTAAACTTCTTTTTTTTTTAAAGTTTAAATCAATTCATTGCAATAAAAATTGAAAAACAATTTATCACCATGGATCAATAGTAGTTAAATAACATTCATTATGTAGGAATAGGAGATGATTCAATTCAGGCTCATAATAATACATCATGCATTGAACATGTGTATTGTCAGCAAATGTATATAATTATCTATTATTTTATTAAAAAAATGTATAATAATATTCACATGTTCATATTTCTGGGCTCGTTATTCTTTATCTGGGCAACCAAAATACTAAAGATGGTTGCCCACAATAGTAAAAAGTTAGTTTCAATCCCTGGCATATCATTGTAACTTTATTGTTTTACTGCATTGCATTAAAATTGTGATTGAGGTAAGCTTGTTATTTATAGTATATTTACTTTTTAGCTCGACTATTATATATGAAATATATATAGTGGACCTATCCTACTCACCCCGGCGTAGGTGCGCGCATTGGAATGTTTGCGTACCACCTCGAATATATTTCCTATGTCCATTGACATATTGCTTTTATATTTATTATCAAGCATTTTAACAGAATTAGGCCCTTTTTCACTTAGAATATGCATATTATAGATAAATCTATGTTAAAGTTTGCATACCACCTTAAATATTTTCTATGTCCCTTGACATATTGCTTTCATACATGTATTTTGCTTCTTAACCAACATGACCCCAATGTATAAACAAAAGCAGATAACTGTATCAAGCATTTTGTAACAATTATGGCCTTTTTTTTCAATAAGAATAAGCATATAATTGATAAATCTATTTAAAAGTTTGCGTACCACCTTTAAATTGCCACAACTTCTTTATTATGCTCCCCCCAAATTTTTTAAGGGGGGAGCATATAGTCGCCGCTTTGTCTGTCCGTTCGTGCACAATTTTTGTCCGGGCTATTTCTCAGCAACTAATGACTGGAATTCAATTAAACTTAATGGGAAGCTTCACTACCAAGAGGACACATGCATATTATCAGCCGGTTCTGGTCGGATGATTTTTCACAGAGTTACAATGTATGGCCCTTTGAAATTTTCCATTAACTGTACATATAACGCGATCTACCTGTTGGGGTATTCGTTATAACTTGGAAAAATCTACTTTTTGATTAAATCACGAAAAAGTGGTGTTTTTTATTGTGCAATCGCTATAAACACGTGGCTTGGCCGGAAGTACATGTAGCTTTAATAGCAACCCCAAGACAATTCACCCCCAGGAGACAATTCAAGGACTAGACAATTCAAATTAGATTTTTCATAACCCAATTTTTCAATTTTCGTAATTATTTTTTTCGTACCCAAATTTGTTCGTACCTAAAAAAAAATTCGTACCCAATTTTTTCGTACCCAATTTTGTCCTTGCCCATTTTTTTCGTACCTAAAGTTTTGTTCGTACCAAATTTTTTTCGTAGCAAATTTTTTTTTTCGTACCCATTTTTTTCGTACCCAAATGTTTTTTGTTCCCAATTGTTTTCGTACCAAATATTTGTTTTTCGTACCCATTTTTTTCGTACCCAAATGTTTTTCGTGCCCAAATTTGTTCGTACCCATTTTTTTTTCGTACCAATCTTTTTCGTACCCAAATTTGTGCGTACCCAATTTTTTTTTCATACCCATTTTTTTCGTACCCAAATAAAAAAATTCGTACCCATTTTTTTAGTACCCAAATTTGTTTCATACCCAGATTTGTTCGTACCCAAATTTTTATTTGTACCCATTTTTTTTGTACCCAAATAGTTTTTCGTACCCTAATTTTTTTAGTTTCCTTTATTTTTTGTACTCTAATTTGTTTTCGTAACCAAATTAGTTTCTTTTCCTGCCCATATTATGTTCGTACCCAGTATTTCTTTGTACACACATTTGTTTGTAGCCAAATTTTTTTCGTACCCATTTGTTCGTACTCAAATTTTTTTCGTACACAAATTTGTTCGTAACTAATTTTTTATTTGTACCCATTTTTTTCGTATCCATATAGTTTTTCTTACCTTTATTATGTTCGTACCCTTTTTTTTTCGTACTCCAATTTGTTTTCGTACCCAAATTTTATTTTATTTTCGTACCCACTGCCCACATATTTTTTCGTACCAATTTTTTTTTATAGAAATAATCGATTTTCGATTTGATTTGAACTCTCCACTCATTCCATCCCGCGAAACCCTTAAGGTGTCGCAACTCTAGTATAAAGGTACATAACGTCTTACATGTGTGCATATTTGATTTTAGTTAAAAACAATGGCTTTATCTGATCTTGTTGAAATATAATAGAAAATATATGTGAAGTTGTCGACTGTTGTTAAACAACATGCTATTACCGAGTAATGTACTATTATCAAGAGTAATCTTATCATATATTGCCGGTACTATTATGGCATGCATAAAGAGATTACAGTGTTTTCCGCCTTTTAGAACAGCAAAACACGATGTTAAATCGCATATGTTGTGCGTTCATATAGTACTACCCAATATACTTTTTAATTATCATGTTGATTTTGGGGACTGGGCTTATGTCTCATGATAAGCCAAAGTAATTCAAAAAATTATGTAAATGAATTGATCACATTCTAGATCTAACAAGTCATATTGTGCTGCATATTCATTTTAGAAATATTGTGAAAAAGATCTCTGATTAATATTGACGTTCTACTTGATATGCCGACTGGTTTTTGTTTTGATATTTGTTCTTTCTCGTGCGATCGCATGTGAATACAGTCACATACAAGCTTTATCGCACAGGAATATTCCTTACTATAATTTCTTATTTGTTAACAATTTATTGTCAGGACGATTTGTAAACGGGTCAATATTTTAACTGTTTCGTTCAAAATGCGACAGCAACATGCAGCGCAATGTGCCTCATACATGTTACAGTAAAAGGCAAATTTCAAGTTATTCGCAAAAACTGTTATGGACGTAAATAATATTATTAAGATATCGTCTTCAATAACAACTTTGAGTTTGATTAAAAGTAATATTTATATAGAGGATATTTGTTGGAATCGGTGGATTATCGATTTTAATTCACGAGTGATCATAGAAAATATATATTTTCTATGATCACGGGTGAATTAAAATCGATATATGCCACCGAATCCAACAAATTTTCTTTTTATTTTATGTTTTTTTCACAGTTAATATACATTTTTAAATAGTTTCACTAAAGAATTTCGCTGGAATAATGACGTCATTTCGTCAAAAAATGACGTCATTTCACAGTAAACAGTGAAAATTATCGATAATTTTCACTGATAATTTTCATTGTTTGCAACAGTGAAATTATCAGTTTTAATCCACTGATATTTCCCTATAAACCACCGGAAAGCATAAAATAAAATGTTTTCATAACTGATTTTAACAACTTAAAAATCTAATTATTGGTCACATGTTTAATATGACAAATCAATAGTAACTGTATGTTTCTATAAATGAAAACGTTGTTAAAACAACGAACCATAGCTATGGTATACAACGAGCTTCACATTGTGATTCCTGATTAATAATGCAGACATTTTCTATGAAACGTTAATAGGACATATGGGAATAACAATACGACGCACTGTCGCACGCGTATTCATATTTACAAATCGACTGTATATGTTATCATTGGACGAGATATTATTTTCAAAGCCTAAATGTTAACGTAATGCCAGTTGCTGTTGTGCATTGAATACACAGGTCTAAATAATGAATGGGGAATTTTAATAACTTGTCTAAAACAAAAAACGCATTTTCATTTTTTTTTGTGGATATTGCTTTAGTATTACCATTGCGGTGTTTTAATTGTTCAATATTACTGAAACGTATGTATAAATCGAATATTACCTGTTGAAATGTAGTGAAAATATTGGTAACCCTGATTAAGCTTTACATTCTGACTGGCGTTCTGTTCATGTTGTATCTGTTGTTATAAACATATGACGTCTTCGCAGTACACCACTATGCAAATTTCCATATACGAAATCGTTGCTCATGGATCTATAACTATCAAAATAAAAAAGCAATCAGTCAACTCTCAAACGTTTTGTAGAAATAAATCGACAATTATCGAAAAGTATATAACACTTCACATCGATGGTCAGGTATTGCTGTAGCTTACTCTGCACGCGTTTTTAACACTCATGTTTTTCATTGTCCTGGCGGAACACTGTGATCCGTGAATTATATTGCATCTACGAAACAACTGATACTTTATTTAACGGACGTATTTGGAATCATGCAATAAGACGATGGCGTTATTACTTATCTGTTGGATTCATCCGGCTTTCATGACAGCAAATACTTTACGCAGGTTGTACAGTATAGCTTGGTCCTAAAGACAATGTGTTTCTTCCGCAATTTCGAGAGCAGTTTTTACAGTGAACAGAGTTATACGTGTAAAATATACGTGTCTACCAGATACACCATTCGTACGTCGCAGATGTTTAATTACTTTTTTATTTCGACCTGATTGGTTACCATCAAAAACTATCAAGTCCTTACTTAGTTTGCATATATAGTTGATGATTGATTCGCATATTTCTTGGAATGTAATACCCCTTTTTTAAGGAACGTGGAAAAGAAGAGACCAGCCATCTAGTACAATTATGGTCTTGTTTGGTTCAATAGTTCAGAACTGCAATCCTCAATTATCCAAATAATATCCGCTTCTTGTGATGTCTTTCCTTCCTTATAAGCCCTGATGTTTTGAACAAAGAAGATGGGGCACTGCACTGCTCATATGAACATGTACTTTGAATATCTTCTATAAATATTTGTGCTACACTAGAAAGTCTTTAAAACAGGTTCTGTTGATCAACTTTTACAATTGCACGTTCAACCTTGCTGTGCTGAATAGTACCAAGCTTTATAGCTTGCTGACTTTTTCTTAAAAATAATTTCAAACACATGTTGTCCTTTCAACGCATTCACTACTCTTGCACCAAACATTCTGTCTAGATGGGCATTCGAAGGTAACGTGAGTCTCAATATAAAACAGAAAATCTTCTGCTGTTTTTCCTCATGCTTTTCATCTCTGAAATTACATTTGGATTACAATACTGTTCTCTAAATTCCACATGACCGGGTCTGGCAAATACATGATATTATTTTGTTTTTTGCTTGCTTCGTTTATCGAATTGCATCCTTACTCTTTAAGCTTTGCTGTTGTTTTTTAAATTGTCTATACAGGTTGCAAATTATGCCCAGTTCCTGGCCAATGGACATACTTAAATGATACTATAAAAAATTGTATACAATACAAATTCCTACAAACTCTAATTATGATAATTTAGAGACAGTTTTGTCTTCTTTTTCATACGGAAATCATTAGTAATGATACACCGCTTTGTCAATCAAAAGAGGAATCGAATGACATGTGAAGAATGAATATAACAAATAACTCAAAATAAATTATTTATATATATATATATATATATATATATATATATATATAATTGAAGATTGTATTTTGACACGAAACTTGCTTTTCTATACTTTTGTTGGAATGTAATCAATCTGAAAACATAGTTCATTTTTCATTACGGACATTCGGCACCGTTTAAACCTGTATGCGCTAAAATATATATTAGTTAACACAATATATTGCTTCACACACCTTTATCATTCGCATTGGTCAATTATATCCAATGTTGCGGCTTTTATGAAATAAGCGAAACCCACGGCGTATCGCTCAACTGAAGACGATGCAATTTGTGTTTAGATCAATGGCAGTCGAGACGGGTTACAAAATATATTTTTTAATTATTAAAATTAAATGACTATATACTATACAACTTAACCCCACATGGATTTTTCTGGACTTTTTATATTATTAAATTAATGCTGTAATAAAGATATTTAAGCACTCGCAAATGTGTTTGCAATGTGTTTGAGGTAAAAGTGTAGATTGACTGCACTATAGGTATTTCGGCCTCAGGTCGAACATAAAATGTGTTAATAACTTTAATAACTATTGCTATGTCTTCTTAAAATTGCTTTTTGTATCAACTGTTTTGTATTCAACGTTCTATTTCCCGCTTGTATAACTTAAAAAGAATATGCATAAACATACATATATCTTCCAAATCGTGTTTAACATAATTGTATTTGCAAACTTGATCGAATGTAACAATCAGGAGGGCAAACTAAAACAGTTTCTATTAATTTATCCAATATGATCTAGTTAGGCAAAACAGGCTGAATTACTTAACCCTGAAGAAAACAAAATTTGTGGTCGGCGAAACAAAGGGTCGGGTGGTTTAGAGAAAATAAAGAATATGTTTGCATCTAACTTCCATAGCAATTTATCAAAACGATTCGAAGCAGCAAGAGCAAAACGAAATATATTAATCACAGGGTTTATGTTTCTAGTATAACGATTCTCGAAGCATGTATGTTTTACTGTAAAACACGTTCAGTTCTTGCTATGATGGATGGTGGCATTATTGTTTTATACCAAAATAAAACCGAGATATCCGGATGATATACCTTGATTTTGATGAATAATCAAATCTTTTTTCAAGGTTGTTATATTCACACATATGCTGAAGAGCGGCGACTAACACTTTTGGTATACTTTGGCCATTAATCGTCTTAATTATATTCAATAATATGAAGTTCTGTTGTTGCAACCATCTGAGAAAGTGTATACAAATTTAAACCACGTGTGAGTGTATCTTTTCTGAGTAGTTTCAGGGCCATCGATGTATGTTGCATTTAATCACGGAAGACAGGGCACTATTTTGAGTGTCGGAATACGATAGGTTACAGAAACAGAGATGCAATATTTGTCCTTAACTGTGACCTATGATGCAACTCAGTTTTGTCTGTCTTGGATATTGTAAAAATGTAAATGGGTGTTATAATGTACTCCTTCGTAAGTGAAATTCCTGGAGCAACAGGAGAAGTAAGCGTGGTGGTACATCATGTACATAGCGCAATAAATTTTATCGCAGAACTTTACAGTACTGTTGCCTACTATATTTCTGTGATTGTGCACGTTAATTTAGTCGACGAGTTTCAAGAATGTTTGCACGGCAATAGTAGTGCTGTGATATTTAAATTTAATAATAATGATCGACTTCCTTAATGAAATCCTGCTCCGCAAATAACGTTTTTAAATAACAAGTGTGTTCTAGTTTCATAATCATATTGACAAGATCACTAAAACATGAAACCATAACTGCCCTGGAAATACAGTCGATAAGCCCGAGTAATAATTAGCTATCTCATTAAATATATATTGTTTAATGAAGTATCGCGGACTCATGGAAATCCTGATACACCAGACACTATTCAATTCATAATTAAATTAACGAACCGTCTCTTCTTTGTGCGATTGCAAACGATACCTTCGACGTTATGGTTATAAGAAACACGCATAATTTAACCTTCGCAGTTATAGTTACAAGAAACAAACATAATTGAATTTATTCGGATACTACGATACTATAAAGTTGTAAATGTCATTTTTAATTATATTTAGTTTTATCTGCAATGGTTTGTTGCAAACAGCAGCTAGTTGTTGTATATTTTGTTTATTAACCAGTGCTTTCTTGTCATGTTTTCTTAAGTACCTTCGCAAAATCTTGGGAAACTGAAAAGTTAATAAATATCTGGCAACCGATACACATGATGAAGCCTGATTTCACTGCGTTAGACAATAGCGTATGATGTATTTAAATCATTTGCCGACACTACGTTCCGTTCTAACACAACAATTACTGTGAAAGGGTTTGTACCGACTAACCACTATTCATTAATCGATTGTAAAAATTTCTGTTGAAATTACAATGCCACTTGTCAACTTGCATATTGCTATCGGATAAACAATGCTTTGTCTTGAAAAAACCCGTCTCAAATTGAATTTAAAATCAGTTAATCCGGATTGAAACACTACCGTATAAACAAAGTTTGAAAATTTAAACTAGTCAGAATAAGTAAAAACACGGTAAATATTGGACACCTGGTAAGTGAACAAGTGTTAATTTGTAAATGGAAATAGTTTTTAAAATGCAAGACATGTTATCTAGTCTGTCGTCTGACTGCATTGAACACATCGATATTAATTGATGTTTGATATACTTCTGCTACATGACTTTGGACAAACAAAACAACTTTAAACATGGCGTGATTATTATCGATAAGAATCGCGTATGAAATGTGTTTAACGTATTGGTATATGAAATAAGATAAAACAGAAAACAGTTGAAATTTAAACAAAAACGTGAAGTAAAAACGTTTTTCAGGAATATTGTGTTTTTAGCACTATTTTATGCTGGAAATAGTTGTGTTTATAGATAGTTGTAAACAACGTTTTGCTATATAACCCAGAGTTGATTTTAATAACTAGCCTCTCTCGTAGTTACTTGTGACGAATCTCAAGTGAGTGTTTATTTGGCTAATGATAGGGCTGTTTTTGTTTTCGTTTAAACACTTACTGCAAGTATGCACAGTGCAATAGCTAGCAAACTTAATGTGAAGAATGGTACATCCAATAAGGAATCATTAAAGACAAGCCTAATGATGAAAACTGGGTACACGAATACGTCTACATTGAGCGGCGGGCGCATGCGTAACTTGGACATGGTCATCATCAGGAACAAATACACAAAAAAGGTCGTCGATTTGGAGGTAAGGGTAACCTAGTTTATTGGTCAGCGAATTGCTGTGTTTATGTGTTAAGTGCGTTTGTTCAGTCTGTCATATATATAGTGTGTCCAAGTATGTTTATCCAAAAGTGTTTGCCGCTCGTCAACACATGTGTTAATATAACAACCGTGAAATAAGATTCAATCATTCGTCACAATCAAGGTATATCATCCGTATATCTTGGTTTAATTGTAGCATAAAACAAAATAATACTATAAAATATACATGCTTTGAGGATCTTTATACTTGATTCATCATCACTGTGATAAATAGATTGCGTTTTTCTCTTGCTTCGTATAGTCGTTATGATAAATTGCTATGGAAGTGAGGTGCAAACATATTATTTATTTCACTTAACCGCCCGACCCTTTGTTTTGCCGCTCATTAATTTAGTTTTAATGCAAGCAAAGTAATTCAGGATGTTTGTCTTACTCGATTATATTCGATAAATAAATATATACTTGTTTAGTTTGCCTTTCTTATTGCTACCTTCAATCAAGTTTGCAAATAAAATTATGTTAAACAAAGATTTGAAAGGAATATGTAAGCATATTCATATTCTAACTAAAGCGGGAAATAAAACGTTGGAAACAAAACAGTTGATACAAAAAGCATTGTTTAGGAGACATAGCAATAGTTATTTTGCGATGTAAGTTGAAACAAATTTTATGATCGACCTGATGCCGAAATACCATTAGTCCAGGCAATCTAAACTTTGACCCAAAACAAATTGCAAAATCATTTTTGAATGTTTAAACATCTTGATTAAAGCATTAATTTAATCATATTAAAAGTCTAGAACATTCTGTGTGGGGTTACGTTGTCAAGTATGTCAATTTATTTTACTAATTTAAAAAGATAATTGGTAACCCGTCTCGACAGCCATTGATCTAAACACAAATAGAATCGTCTGCAGTTGAGCGATTTGCCGTGGGTTTCGATTATGTCATAAAAGCCGCAACATTTGTGGAATGGACGAATGAAAATGATAAAGGTAAGTGAAGCAATACCATTTGTAATATATAATTTAGCGCATAAAGGTTTCAACGGTGCAGAATGTCCGTAAATGAACTGTGTTGTCAGATTGATGACAATCCAACAAAAGTTTATACAAGCATATCTCGTCTCAGAGTAAAATCTTAAATTATTATTTTTGAGTTATTTGTTATATTTCTTTTCTTTTGTCATTCTTTTCTTCTTTTGATTGACAAAGCTTTTTTCCTCTATCAAACAAATGATTCCCGTAGGAAAAACAAGAAAAAACTGGCTCTAAACTATCATTATAATACTTTGTGGAAATGTGTATATATAGAAGTTTTTATTATCTCATTCAATAATGTCCAGTGATTAATTCGCAACATCTGTTGAGACGATTAAAAAAAACAACAGCAAAGCTTACAGAGAAAGGATGCAGTTTGATTAACGAAGCAAGCGAAAAAACGAAATAATACCATATTTACCAGACCCGGTCATGTGGAATGTAGAAAAAAAGTGTCGTAATCCAAATATGATATCAGGAATAAAAAACAAAAGAAACAACATCAGACGCCTTTCTGTTTAATATTGAGGCTGACGTTACCTAAGAATCTATAGGGAATTCCCATCTAGACATAACGTTGCAAGAGTAGAAGATGCGATGAACGGACAAAATATGTTTGCAAATAGTTTTTAGAAAAAGTCAGCACGCACGGTTGAAATGGTCGTTAAAATAGTTGATCATCAGTTTCTGTTTTATGAATTCCTAGTGTAGCTAAAATATATATAGAAGAAATCGCCAGCACATGTTCATATGAGCAGTGCGGTGCTTCATCTTCTTTATTTGAAACATCAGGGATTATAAGGAAGGCAATACATCAAAAGAAGCTGTTGACTGTTGAATCAAATAAAATTATAATTGTACTAGGTCCCTTATTTACGACGTTCATAGGAAAAGGGGTATTAAATTCTCAGAAATATGCTTATCATACATCAACTATATATCTGCAAACTATGTAAGAGCATACTAGTTTTTGATGGTAACTTTTCAGGTCGAAATAAAAAAGAGATTGAACATCTTAGACGTTTGAATGTTGTATCTGGTACACACGTATATTGTACACGTGTAAATCCGTTCACTTCAATGAAAGAACAAACATTTAAAAATTCAGTTAACAATCTAATCTTATTTCCAAGCTTACTGAAGGGTTAAAGGAAACTGATGACATGTTGTTCACGTAGAAGCTGGTGCAGGCGTTTTGATAGTTCTTACTGGTCTCGAAATTGCGAAAGAAATGAATTTTTTTCGTATTTGCGAATATACTGATATGTTAGTACTGTTTCGATATCACATGCAGGCGTTCAATTATAAAGTTAGTTTCAGTTTAGCAACAAAACAGAGAACATTAATAGGGCTTATGATATGGGGCATACGAAAACTAAATTACCGCTTGGTGTGAATCTGTGTCGCATGTTTTCTATTATACACACACTATACGGTGCGATATAAGATCATAATTATTTGGCATAAGCATAGCGTCATTACTGAACGAGTTTATGTTAGCTGAACGAGTCCTTTAACTGATAATTGTAAAATATATTACACATCAATAAGTTGATTATAGTGGGAAAAAAGTATGGTATTGCCATATAATTGGTTACCGGCTGAGGATTGGACATGCTTCGTTTCACATTATTCACAAGAAAAGTAATAATAAGTACATCGATTGTTTAAGTGCTAGCTATTACACAAACCTCTGCCGCGGCAAAATATCACAATATGCTGAGATTTAACCTGTTGTTCGAACCACATTCATATGCATAAATTCGAATTCGGATTCGAAATAATTTTTGTTAAATGCCATGTATACTACATAATTTCACTAAATAATTGGTACGCATGCTTATCTCCGGATCAGTTTTGAAGTAGACTTGGCAAGTAAAAATGACCCGAAAGGCACACACAATTTTTATGAAGACTTTTTGCATAGTTTGGATATGTTGTGTTCACAGTCTTGTTTAAATGGTTTGAGCTTGAAGCTGTATTCTTGTAAACAATGCTGCTGCTGTATAGTCAACAGTGTTAGTGTAGATAGGGAGAGAGTAGAGTTCTGTCATTGTTGGTCATTATATATTTACTGTTGTACACTATAAAAAGGATCATACCTTTATTACATCCAGAAGTGTAATACTATTGCAAATAAGACTGAATGCAAAACTTCTTTAAAAATAACCTAAATAAATACATGGTCTTTGCAGTAGGTTTCCATATAGGAAAAACATCGAGCGTTTTATTTTGATACAATATTCATCTTTTACATTTACTGTTCTCATAATGCATATTTGTTGTATTAGTTACACTAGCAAGTTAATACTCCGGCTTGACTATTTGAATAGTCTATGACAGTAGGTTTATCACAGATCAAATACTGAGTTGTATAAATAGCATAACATATGCTTATCATTCGTTTTACGAGAATCTCTACGATATTGTTTTTACCAAATCAGAAAAAGCTAAAAATAAAAATAATAAGCAGATATTGGCTATGTTTTTTCGTAGAACTTGTCAGGAAAAAGACACGGTTAGAAAAGTAATGTAACTAATAAAAAAAACTATTCATATCAGTTTAAATACTTATATAAATAATTAAAACATATGATATCTTTTAATTTTAAAGAACCTTGGTGTTAACAAATTTGTATTAGCTGTAGTTGTTATCAAATGTTAGTGTTTGTCGATTCCGACTCAATGTAAGAAATCTCTACCAAAAAATAATAATGACAATGTTGGCCTTATAATGAGTTGAAATTGATAACGTAATCAATTGTTTAAAAAGCAATTGTCTAACCACAAATGACTATTTTTAAGAAGATTAAAATAAAAAATTGAATTGAACAGTATACACTGCGAGTTTAATATTGTCATCTGATTTAACAGTTGATGACACTTTGAGTTAGCACAAACGACATAGAAGTATTATGACCCCTTTCTTCAGTGACATTTTAGCCCTGCGACCTTAATACCTGATTGGATCATTGTGATGGAATCAATTAAGTCGACATTGTTACCAGTTGCCGAGCCACTGGGGAATGTTCATAATTCGAAGCATCTGCTCATAACCAGACACTGGTAATAAAAATGGCGTTTTATTATATTAATTTGATGATATTAAATGTCATGCAATCGAGAGCTAGACTTAAGGCAACGGTTTCATTTCAGATGCACACGTTGCATTTGCGTGTATCCTTAGGTTTATGTACTTGTTCGCTAGAACATATTTAAACAGTATATCCGATTCTGTAAATGAACGAAGAGCTGTAGAAAAAATATAAAGTTTTACATTTATGTAACAATATTGCAGATATTTAAAGTGTTCAGGTATGGCGCTTAGTTGTTTCTTATCTTAAAGTTGTGTAAATATAGTGCTGTTAAATCGCATACGTCATAACTGCATTTTTACAAGTGTAATTAGAAAAATGAATGAAATGAAAATGTGTCATAACAACGGTGCTAATACAAAATAAATTACATGGTGCGGCTTTATATTTTATACGTATGCGGTATGGTTTCTGAGAGAAAATGCAAATGCTTTAAGCTGGACATATATTTTGAAAACACCTACGTGTTCGATATACCTGATTGACACGGTATATAGTAAAACAAATAAGAAACGTTTTTAATTGTGAACTAGTGTTTTCACAAACAAGTTTGAATGACGATTTGAAATGCATCAAATACAACTACAATCTAAAGGCTACAATGGCGCATGCATAACCAAACTGACTTTCCAAGATTCGAACGTGTGCAATGGCGCAGGAAAAAACAAACAGCAGAACCGTCAGAAGCCGCCGAGTTCATCACGATTGAAAAGTCAAAAGAGAAATGTGTATCTAAAACAGTTTCGGGAGCAACAGTTCTACATAATTAGAAATAAATATACAAAGGAGGAGGTCGATCTCGACGTAAGTAATATATCAATGAGTCTACGTTTTATGCTTTACTACCATTCTTAACAGGTTCCCTCACGTTTATAGTTTGGTTCGATAATGAATGTTATGCATGTTGTCAAAAATTAGATGCGCTGTAATAAATGAAACACACACAGAGGTAATTATAATAGAATGTGGATATGTTATATAAACATTATTTTTTGTCTTCATTATTTGGGGTTTTATATGTTTTCTTGAAGTTGTTTTCCTGTGCATACTGAATATATTCAAATGTACTTGAATTGCAAGACACAATCAAATGATAAGTTGTTTGTAATCTTTTCCATTACACATAATCATTCATCAGGTTCATGCACCATAAATAAGAAGTATAACTTGAGTGTGGTATTTCAACTAATATGATAGGCGCAACGATGGCATTTCCATTTCATATCAGCTTTTCTAAATGTATATTTATGTATATTTATGTATATTTATGTATATTTATGTATATTTATTAATAGCGCCAGAACTGTGTTAAACCTTAAAAAAATAAAATCATAATTTTATTGAACTCCGCGAATATATATATAAATGCAATCATGACGACATGATTATGTTCACATTGATGACGTCTTCCATAACTATTGGTTCAAGCCTTTAATTCGGAAAATTATTGTGTGGTTTATGTTGACATTATACCAGAATGTGTTATATATTGCGATGATCTCGATCGTTTACTTTTGCAAAATGGAAAATGCTTTATCCATCAACCTTCATTGGGACATAATAGGCTTGACAATTAACTAAACGCGTCGTACATATTTCGGAACAAACTAATGCGCCATATTTCAATAAATAATTGCACTTAAAACTCGCATTCTTGAAATAAAGTTTAAATAGATGCCAGCAAATACCATATATCCCGTTGAAACAGTATATAAGAGAATATACAGGTATCTTATATTAGACATATACACCTATAGCCCAGCTGCATCTTGTATCTATTTATGAAATGATTTTCATAAATATTCATTTACACGTTCAATATGCTAAACCGTCGTGTTGACTGCAATTTGCTTTAAACTTTTCAGCTGTAAGCGTAGTTTTTCTATTAGTGTGGATTGTTTTATTATATTAATAAGACAGTGACGAATAACCAATCATGTAGGTTTATATACGTCCGAAGACCGCTGCATTCACTTCAAGAACATTTCCATATATCAAGTATGCATAGGAGCACCAATTTAAGGAGACATTTAACCCCCATTCCCTAGTTATGTAGAGGAAAATTAAGGAGGTTTCATGATTGAAAGTGTGATTGGTATTTTTGAAGACATTATTCCTTATTGGTGTACTGAACGCATCATAAGGACACTAGCAAAGGTAGAACATTTCATTCAAAGCCTTCCAAACAAGTATTTTGTCAAACTTCTATGTTTAACACGGTCATTGCACTTACAAACATGTGATATGTTTCGTCTATGAATTGCGGCGGTAGAATTTCAAAATCACTTGTGATATGAAATCACATATCTTTTACTAACCCACTTGACACTCTGATTATGTCGTGTTTATATTAAGAACTGTAAAAACTATATATTTATAGTCACTTATAAGACCTGTTTGACATAATCCAGGAACCCCGTTGGAAATATGCTTATTCATGTTTACACGTCTAGGCTTTACGGGTTATCCTGTGTATACATCATGAAGTTTTATTAGTTAGATCTGTGATAAAAGGCACCATTCACACTTAATGTTAGAATGTAAGCAATATCGTAGTATTTGTATTGAGTATGTTACAATATTGTATTGCATTGATTATATTGTACTGTAAAATGCTTGACATGTATACACAAATAAAACTAACTAAAACTAACTAACTAACTGATATTATATTTGAGATTGTAATGTGTGTAGCAAACACTGGTTTCCAATCAAAGCAGAGTAATCATAAGCGTTTTGAGTTCTGTATCGCGAACGTAAAATATCACGTCTTGGCATACATAATTTAAAGAACGAGTATGCGTTGCGTACTGCTTCTAAGTATCATAGAGAGTATTGAAATATATCGTTGGTATTGCTATAAGTAAATATTTGTAAAGAACGATGTTGTAGTATATTAAAAAGTGTATGAATTAAAAGTACCGGTAATGTATTATTGTACATCATTTATCATGGATATTCTGAGGTTAACATCTTTGCTTTATACCACTAAACTCATTCTTGAGGCAACTCTGGATTGCATTTGAGCATAAGTCATATTGTATAGCCTTATAATATAAAATGATATTACATTAGGTAAATTTAACAATTTGAGTTTCAATTGCTTATGTTCGATGATGTGAGCTTCGGTTTTACAAGTACTAAACTGGTATGATCATCTATAAGTTTAATGCTGACTATGGGTAAACGGCGAGATAACGTTGTACGTTGATGATCGTTCATTTAATATTCGGTGCATTACATTAGATTAAGCAATTGTTCACTTACTGTATATAAACGACCGTATGAAGCGGATGGGGAGAAGGTCTACTCTCTTGGTGGAAACTCATACACCTTTATACGGTGGGTTTAGCAGTGATATGAAACTTGTTAATATTTGTGCTAAATGACAAGTTTTAGACATATGATGAAAACGTGTTTGTTTACTGATAATCATCAATAGATAAGAGCAAAAACAATATCAAGCGTTTTTTGCTTTAAACATAGGAATTATTTCCCGTAAATGTCGTAGTGATTTTTTTGGCATTGTTCTGTTTGTTCTTCCGATTTTCTCTTCTTCCGTCTGTTCGTCCTTATAGCCTTCATTCTGTCCACCCTTTCTTCCGTCTGGAACATTTTGTATCCGGAGCCATACTTCTGAACAGCTCGGGTTGATTTCATTGAAACTTGGTATTATTATAAATATACGATTACGTATATATAGATGCGAGAATGATGCACGCAAAATGCCTTCGTAATAAATGTGCAAATAAGGGATGACTGGTATGGCTCCTTTTGACTTAATAAGTCCACTTCTGCGTCCGGGGCAACATGTCGGTAATGTTTGGGCAGATTTACTTGACGTTATTTTACGAGTAAATATGGATAAGAGGTTAATGCACGTCGAATTGTGACGCAAACCGTTCTTCAATAATTTAGTTATGGCCCAGTATACTTGAAAATACTCTTTTATCCAGGTTGTTGGTTTTTTGTATTCCGCAGATTGGCCACAGTCATGCGCCTTACAACAGTTGTTCTCAATCATTTGAGGCTGAGTCAAATGCAGTATTTATAACCCAAGGGACAAGGTCAAGACCACATATTAAGGTCAACGATTACATATCTTATCATTCATAGTGAACCCATACTTACTATGCATCAACGTATTGTCTAATTACTTTCTCAGGTTATTCGCCTTTATTTGGCCGTGCGACAAAAGTAATACACAGGTCTCTAAGGTCAACTTCACACAGTGAGGTAAAATGTCCTAAACTTTTCATTAAATACTTAGTATGCATGATTTGGTTAGGATTTTACCATGCGGAAAGTTTCTCAACTTTTTTGTACTAGGTCCAATGGCTGACCAATAACAATACAGGTAATGCCAACGTTTAAGATGACACATTTGATGACTTATTCAAAATTGATCAATTTCTTTACTATACATCTATGGATTATGTAACATTTTTTGTCTTTATGTTTCTATTGTCACAATTAACCATCATGTCTCAATATCAAGGTCGCGCACTGAGGTCAAATTTGTATAACATATGCCTTATCATGTTAGGATTCTAACATTCATCCTTTGCCGTTGTTTAACAGTTTATGTGCTGTATATATCAGGTTTGGAAACGCATTGATCGATATGATTCAGACCATGATATTGTGCTGGAATTTCGACAGTTGTATCCCCTGTGTATATCACTAATAATAATAGAGAGAGAGTTTCTTAAAGGTCCAAGTGTGTGGTTTTAACAAGCGGGCACTATGTTTGCTCAACCAAACGTCGTATAGTATGTCACAATCTTTTGTAGCAATATAATTTGCACGTTACATATGCCTTGGTAGGGCAGTTTGTAGCGCTTCAGTCTCATAATCTATCTATCAGAAAATATATTCTAATTCTCTTGCAGATTTCGGTATTTAAGCATTTAAACTTAGAACCGAAAATATATAGAGAATATTTTTCCGCAGATTTTCAATTTGGTATATGGTATCTAACTGCATATTTTTATCTCAATTAATAACGGATTTTGAAAATCCACTTAACTGTATTTAAACGAAATAGTCAAGAGCCTGCTCTTACATATAACATTATTAAAAAAAACATATTAGTTAAATGCATTAACACATTTGTTGTTATTTTGACACATGTATAGTCATAATGGCTTTATTGTTATTTTGGCGGTGAGCTGTATATGCTTAAATCGTAACTGATCTGTTCTGTTAATAATCATATGATGCAAGAGCGATCAATGCTATGTGCATGGCTTGACTAACTGGTCATTGGAAGAGGCGTTTTATCTATCCTTAGTAAACAATTTGGGTTATGGATGCTGAGTGAAACATTTGACTAATTGGCAATTGAAAGTGGCTTTTAACCAATGCTTAGTGAACAATTTGGCTAAGTGGCTATTGGAAGCGGCTTGTTATCGACGCCTAGTGAACGATATGACTGTTTTACGATGTTTAGTGTAAGTTGGACAAACTGGTTGCTGGGTATGACTGCTTTTCGATGCTTAGTGCACGGTTGGTCAAACTGCCATCACTTAATGACCAATATCTGACATTTAGTTTTACTCACTCTTTGACAACTGACCACTGGTAGCAACTATTTGTCGAGTATTAGTGAACAGTTGGACTTACTGACTACTTGGAGATAGTGTTAGTTTACCAAGTGACTTAGTGGTCATTGGAAGCGACTAGGATCTAGACTAACTTGCCAATATTCGCAACTGGTTGTCTTTTCCCAGTGAATTGTATGACTAACTTGAGACTGTGATCGATTGTTTGCCATTCCTAGGTAAACGATTGGAACACTGGCCACTGGGAGAGTCTGATTGTCGGCACTTAGGGCACGGTTTTTAAACAGGCCATTGTTATTCGGTGGATTTTAATGGTTATATACGGTCGGTCCAAAAGCCATCTTGCAGCGACTGGTTGTCGATTATCAGTAGAATGTTCCATTATCTAACCAATGTAACGACCATTCGCAGATTCGGAGCTTATGGGGTCCATAACTGGTAACTGGCAACGACAATTCTTAGTGCACATTTGGACATCTGACAACTACTTGTTAAAGTATAAGTGACCACAAATAGCGACTAGTTGTCGATACCTAGTTTTCGGCTGTACAAGACTGACATTGTTGGTTACTTGCTGTACAGTTGGACTAACAGGCAACTGGAATGAACTGCTTGCGACACTTTTTACTTGATGTTATATTAAGTGATGTATATTTTATGAGTATGTCATGGCTCTAAAGCTGTTCACTCTCTGCCTTTGTAAATCTACATTCGTTTACGTCTTCTTTAATGAAGAGAATAATTGCAAACAAGTGCATGCCTTTTAAATATTTATATGACATATAACGATTTAGTGAAAACAAGGGTGCTTGTTGAACATTCCAAAGAACTTTCGTTTTTTGAAAGCTAGTTATATCCTATTTATATCTTTAACATTCTAAGGCTTACCACGTAGTTAGAAGATGATCGTTGTATTGGCAGTGTTTGGTTTCTGTCCATATTTCAATGCTGTCGAGTAGGTTAACATGTTTTTGTATTGACTTTGGCGATTTTATTTAAAATCGCAGGCTATGTTTTAAGTCCGATTTGACGTTTAATTTAGAAAAAAAGTTCTTGCTTGTTAAATAACCCGCAGGGACCTTGAAATAAAGTACTCTATTAATACTATTGATATATATAGGGATACATGTGTTAAAATAACTGCACAACGAAATGGCGTGTAAAATATCGAACACTCGCTTCAAGAATAATACATGAATTACATATTTGTTTTAACAACTGCAAATACATTAATAATTAAACAAGCAACTCGTTGATTTGATATCGCCGGAAAACTAAATTTCGGTCATGTATAGCTGCAAAGCCCTTGACGTTTGGTTGAATCCTAATACAATCAAGCATATGTAATACACATTTGTTACCTGTGGCCTCATTGTGTGACCTTGATCTTGAGAATTGTGGATTACCTGTGATAAAAAGCCACATAAGGACGTATACTTGCAGAAAGTTAAGACATAATCTATTGATGCATAGTAAAGCTGTGGCAAAATGTTTAATACGTCATCTATATTGTAATCTTCGACTTCAATATGTGACCTTGACTTTTCCTCTATATTTATTGTTTAAGCAGGAGACTCAGACCCATATAATAGAGAAATTTTATGTATGGTAAAATCATAACAAAATCATGCATATTTAAAGAAAATATTGAAACATTGTACCTCAACGTGTGAACTTGATTCTAGGGACCTTAGTCGTACATTTAAAGCACAACCAGATAAATATTAAAGGGGAGCAATTGAAGCAAGTAGTTATCAAAATCCTTTGATGTACAGTAAAACTATGACTGAAGTATGAAAAATTCATTAGATTCTTTCATCTAGAGTTGAAGTCTTTCATTTTACTCAGACACAGATGATTAAGAAGAAACTCAATATTGACGGATAGTTTGCGTTTTAATTTGACGTGAATTATTCTCGTATTCATATGCACACGTATATTAAGTGTCATTAAACACAGTCCATGCATACCAAGCATGTGTTTCCGCGCGCAAAAGTGTGCTTATTTGCAAGGCACAAAGGACCATAACTCCATTATTTGTAAATCGAGTGCGACGGTTAATGATTATCAATTACCAAGCATTCATGTCAAGAATAATCTTGGTCATGAGTTGAATCTATTTTCTTATTTGTATATAATACATGCATTCTTTTGTATCATATATTTGTCTCCTTTAACACAAATCTGAACAAGACTGTTAAACCCACCGTATAAATGCATATGAGTTTCAATCAAGAGAGAACACCTCCTTCCTATACGGTGCATAAGGTATTTTAAATAAGGCAAGTGAACAATTGCATTACATTATCTTATGCAACCAAATATTGAATGAACTATAATACAGGTATGTCGCCGTCTACGCAAAGTAATCATTATAAGTGTTCAAACCAGTTTAAGAACTGATACAACTCAGACCACAGAACACAAACAATTGAACTGCTACTTGTTACCTTTCATATTTAATGTTAAATTATATGGCTTAACGCGATACCACATGTTCAAATGCACACCATAAAAGCCACGAAATTGTGTGAGCCATGATAAATAAAGTATTTAAAAAGTTGAATAGGTCTTTATCGAATAGTTCTATGGGTTTTATTGTATAATACAAAGATAGGAGGATTGCGGTCAATCTCAGAAGACCCGTGATACATGGTGTACAATACCAGATTACTATTCCAGTATACACATTTTTTTAAATAATACTACATCGTTTGAAAGGACAATTACTTTATAACAATACCAACGATATAAATGATACTCACTATCGAACTAACAAGCAGTACGCAACGCATACTCGTTCTCAAAATAAGTGGCCTGAACATGTATTTAGCCATACACGATTTAATGATTTTAAATCAGATGATGATCTACTGACTCTATACACAAATCATGATCTATTCTAAATGCAATTTGTCTTGCAGTATGTGGAATTAAAAATGCTGACCTTCAATTTAATAGGACGTTATACTAAGTGTTCAATTGTATGTATTACCCAGTACATCAACGGATACGGCCACGTGCTGTTCATTAAACAATACTGTATAACATATTTTCAGATAAGATTTCTTGAAATTCATTGAACGCTATTCATCATGACATTGGTACAATTGGTACATTAGCCATGATACAATTTCAGTAATGGTGTGTTTGTATATGTTGGTGCTTGCTATTTATTAATTGTTTAAAAATAATTGCCCCGGGTGAGGATCGAACTCACGACCTTCAGATCGCCCTTTTATGGCTATGAGACTGACGCGCTACCTACTGCGCTACCGAGGCATTTGTAAAGCTAAGGTCGCCCTTTAAACAAATCTATTCGACATATGACATGACGTTTGAATAAATGTACATGACGTTAGATGTCACGTTTGAGAAACAGAACACACCACGCTAGATGATTCATCCGCTTTGATTGCGAACCAGTGAGTGTTGCACACATTACAATTTCAGTCAGTAGAAATCAATTTTCAAGAGGGTTTTCAAGAGATTTTTTATTTTATAAATGACAAGCAGCGATCTTGACATTTTACTGTCGCAATTCTCAAAGATGTCACATGTTTATGAAGACCTATCACCATGTGAAATATAATATGCTTGATGATGTACCTTTGCTCATGTCCTTCTGATGCCGCGTTCAAACCAATAAGTCATCGTGTTTAAAAAAAAATTACCAGTTCAACCACGCGCGCTCTACATAGGATTGTGAGCAGGATTTTGAGCGAAAACGATTTGCTGTTGACACGTTTTTCGTACTTTCATTTCATCGTTCCTCAAAAAACAGCTGGAGTTTGACTTCTGTATATTGTACATACGCAAACACTTCGACCTTTACTACCTTTGACCTAGTGGCAAAACACAAAGAATCACAACAAACGTTAACCAACAGCTGACTGTGTTGTGACCTTTGCCGTTATGATCAGTATATACTTACATTTCGATTTTAATCTAATGGTAGTGTACTGTTTTCAAACGACAAAACATAACAAATGTTCAATCTTCAATAATTCAATCTTCGTCGATGCTGATAAATACAATGCCATAGCTATGCAATTTAAGTTTATTTGCTGATCTTGTTTCAAATTGTTTGATCATTGGAACGTTCACAGTTCGAGGTTATGATAATTGCCCTCAAGTTAGTGGTTTGAAAAGTAAATGTAACAACTCAAAACTTCAAAGGTAAGAACTACTCCGAAAAAAAAACACACTAATGCTGTTTAAATGTTCAGAGGTTGTCATTTGTCAAGAGGGCTATTATAATGCTTTATTCAAATGAAACATATGAACGCGTAAAGTCTGCAAAACAGACGTTACCATAATTTGCGGATTAATCAAATACATGTTGTATCATGTCATACCATCGACGTCAATCGTTACCAACCCTAATCATGCTGACCCTAGTGTTGTAGAATTTATTTAACAAAAACAGTATTAACATATGTTCGGGCTACTTCCACAGGCGCTTTTTTCTGTACACATACACTCTAGCAACATAAATGTATCCATGGTTTGCTAATGTTTACAAAAATATTGTTTTCATTTCACTTTATACCTATATTTAAAGGGACATTTACACAGATTTCGGCATGTATTGAAGTTTGTCGTTAAATGTTTTTTATTGATAAATGTAAACATAGGGTCTAAAATGGTCCAGTAGAAACAATAATAAAAAGGTATCCTCAACTTAGCTGGAACCACTGACCCCTGGATTAAAAGTCTAACGCTTAGAGCACTCGGCCATCCGTGCTCATAGATAAAATGATGTATTTTATAATTGATATAAGCAATCCTCGTAGTGTCACAAAGTATAACGACAACAACAGAACTCTCCAAATTATTCAATCGTTTCGCGTTTCAACGTTTCAACGTTTTATAATTTTTAGTTTTTGTATATAATCAATAGATGCATATAATGAATACTTTAGAGCATGGTAAATGTTCAGATTACTGTTTTTCACAAATATCATAACTACAACGAAAATTGGCGAACCTGAAACTATTTGTTTTCAATTTTGTTTATTTACCAAAGCGTAAAAAGGTCCCTTTAAGCTGCTAGGTCACTTATTGCGAAAATGAGTGATATAAATAATAAATAAATAAATAATGCTTTATGAAATAAATATTTGATTTGATTATTTTTTCATTTGTCAAGGATGTAAAATTTCATAAAATTTTGAATTATTTCGAGCTTTCTGAAATGATATACAACACAAAACACAACTTATGTACCTTCGGCGCTTTGCTATGTTCTTTGTTGTCGTGTATTACATAGCCGTGGTAGCTGCTCTTCTCATAGGAAGAGCAATACACTATATTTAGTACTATTGCACTTGTATTTTGAAGGTTGCATTTCTAGAGATTTCTGGTTACTGATAACATAAAGCACATGGTCGCGTAAAGAAGAAAATACTTACGCTAACATCATGACACGGAAACACATAATTAACCGCCATGTTTACACCAACAGATGAATGCATGTTGTTTATAGTGACATATATTGTATAGGCACCAGTCATTGAAGGAAGTGATATCAGATATGTTGTGCAAACTTCATCACAATAACCGCTGAAATCGCATGCGAAATTCTTCCTGACTTCGGAGAAAATATATTCGATAATATATTGTGACGAAAAGGAATGTAATCATCTACTCTGCTTGTCATGTTCTCTAAAGTTTATAGGAATAACGAGCATGCATATTAATTAAGATAACATACTCAATTTAAAATAATACCAACATTATATGAATACTCGAGAAGTTGTCAAATGGTGACATACATGTCATTGGAGCTATGGAAGCAGTCAAATCTTTACGCCAAAAGTGTATAATGCTTTAATACAAAACTAGTTAAAGTGAGCGCTTTACTTGTTGCAATATCCATCTTTAAATCCAAAAGTCACACAATTGCCATGCAACCTGGTTCTTTCAATCTTCCCCGAACGTATTTAGATGCGTCAGTTGCCTGTGATCAGGGATCATTCTTGCGTGCCAAACACGTATAACGACAACAGATTGTTAACATATTTCACTTCTTTGCATGATAAATTACGGTCAACCTTACACATTTGGCAAGTGATCACTTGTCTTAAATAAATGACAAACAAATTGTATATAATGAGAATGCAATACTGCTCCAATAGCTGGAGTTTCACATGTTTATATTTCTAATGCCGCAAACGACAATTGCGTCAGTTCATCAAGATCTATTATCTGATTGAAGGCGTTGAACACGAAAACAAGTAAAATGTCATTATTCATAGAAGTGCATGCAAATAAAGTATTTTTTTCATTTTGCTCACACTTGAATTTAGGAATTTAAATGTATTAAGTGGCTGAATTTATTAGGTAGTTTTGAACATCACCATCTTACAATTTTTTGGGTTTTCTCGCGTTAGCTGAATGCTGAAGAAACGTAGTTTGATCATACAAAGCATACAAAGGAATGTCAATATGGATTCATAATTATGTTGGAGTGTGATGTATCCAAATATTGATATGGCGATTCTGTAAAACGCACAAGGATACAAATGATTTAAAGGCTAAAAATACAAAACAACTTAACGTGACTATATTTCGAATGCGCATGTCCTTTTAAAAGCAAATTTTAAAAATGAACCATACATTGGTAATAGTTATATATGTATATACGATTACAAATAGTGCCAGCACACATTGTGCTTATCTTAGTAAATGTTTTTAGCTACGACTATATTCTTTGTTTTTTTACAAGAAAGTAACAATTTAAAACAAAAGTGGACATATTTTTTGTCAAAGCTCTTTTACTGATCAGGATTTTGATCTTATATATGTATTTACAATGTTACGAAAAAAGATTGATGTGTATATAGATGTAACGTGGTATAAGATAAATAACAAACGACAAAATAAAATTGCCGTGATTATTTATAAAAATAACGCATTCGTTATATCAATAAAATCAATATTACTCAAATAAACATGAAATAATTCAAGATGTTCAGAGAGTTAAGAAAGTTTATGTTTTATGTTGTAGGTTTGTGCTTTAAAGAGCAATTACTTCAGGGTGCTTTACAATTTGTTGGGAATAAACTGTAAAGCAAATGCTTGCATTCACTCTAGCGTAAAGCTTTTAGAAGATACATGTACAAAGGTATGTAAATGGATACATTTAAGTGGATATATGCTATATAACATAGGATGAACGTCTAGAACAAAGTGGTTTGGTGTTGTCATGATGTAACAACTACATGCAATAAATAACATGATCTTTCTTACATGAAGCAATAGGAGTATTTAACTATAGCTCCACATAATCGATCTCATAAGTTTCCATGCATATTGAGGTGTATCATGTACAGATTTTTCATAACAATTTTACTACTTCTGCTAATTCCACTAAAATTGCGACCACGACACCTGGTTCATACCTATACAAATACATACTTTACTGAGAGTTTATTAAACAAATACGCTATTTTAAGCAACCATTCAATTAACAATTAAAAACAAACATGATACAATTTATGGATTTATGTTCAATAACTTTGCAGACTTAATGTTGAAACTATGTCTGCACTGTCACTAATGAACATAAGACTGGTTCGATCATACAGTTTACGACATATACATATTTCAATCACATGATTATGATTAGGGAAGTTTTCACAGTAAATATCCAAAGGAAGTAGCATGAGGGATTTTGGCTCTGTCGATTTTACATGTAAAGAAACAAACAAGTACGTGCTTTACCTTTATTGCAAGACATATAGTTTTATTGTGGTTCAGGGATACTTTTTTGAAAGTCATATTGTACTTAAAACGGCTATAACTGGGATTATTTAAATATGCACTGTGTAAAAGTCATTCTTTTTCAACATTATCACATATGGAAATTCAATATAAAACTGAAGTTTGTCTTACACGGTTTGTAATGCTTCTTCGCAATTACCTGGAGCAATTAACTGAATCAATTAACTTAAGCCAAGTGTAAACATGAATGGGCCGATGAACAGAAAATGGTTTCTTATTATTGCCGAAATATTAGGCTCACATTTATATACAACATGTATTATTTATTAAGATTATAATTTTGAAAAAAAAGAAGCATGTTTTGAAAGTACAACATAAAATCAACCCCAAACTTTTCTGAACACATAACTAGGTGCAATTATGATAGACAGTTGGGTAGGCATCCATGCTTTAAACAATATATTCACAACTTGTAATTATAATCTCTCTGAATCCAAAATCTGGTCATTTGGCATTAAATGAGCTTGAATGGTTCTCAGTCAATACGATAAGAGGCTAGTAACAGTTGCTTTAAATTCGATACAATGTCGGTCTGTTGAAAGTTGAATC
Organism: Dreissena polymorpha; assembly: GCF_020536995.1. Lineage (NCBI taxonomy): Eukaryota > Metazoa > Mollusca > Bivalvia > Myida > Dreissenidae > Dreissena > Dreissena polymorpha. The sequence continues at coordinate 40,927,952 of NC_068367.1, forward strand.
ATGTCGTACATAAATGTGAATGTTTTTAATTCATCAAACACAATACCGATAATAATATGTTGAACAAAAACAGTTAACGGTTATTATTGAAACATTTTTTATTTAGATACGTTTTCGTGAAATTCATGTACGTCCACTCATCATGCCATTGGTACAAATTAATGATACAATTCGAAAACCAGCATATATACGATATTTTGATGTTTGTTATTTATCAATGTTTTTAAAATATTTGCCCCGGGTGAGGATCGAACTCACGACCTTCAGATGGCCCTTTTGTGGCTATGAGACTGACGCGCTACCTACTGCGCTACCGAGGCACATATTACGTTTAATTTGACACTGACACGAATTTATTCGACGTATGGCATGACGTTTGATTTAACGTTACATGACCTTAGCTTTAATGTGCGCGAAAAACAACACACGTCGCTAGACGATGCCACCGCTTCGCTTGTAAACATGTGTGTATCGCACACAATACAATCTTAGATGTTGGTACACCCTTATCTATATCGTTCTTGGGACATTTATATTTTCATAAATGCGAGGTGTGACTTTGAAATGTTAACCATGCAAAGCCACAAATGGTCACTTTTTCATGAAGACGAATCATTATGTAAAATATTATGGTTTGTCAATGACTTGTTTTGAATGCTTTGAATAAAAACGCTTTACTTTATGAGTGACCATGATACCGTTTTGCATGGTCCTCTGATGTCGTATTTAAAAAATAAATAAGGAGAGTTGACTAATCAAGATGTCAACAATGACAGCTCTGCAAAAGATAAATATCAATATATTTAGGGGAAACGAATTGTACATAGTACGTCACCAGTTTGCTACTTACATTTGACCTACTTACACAACGCACAGAAACGCAGGAAACACACAGAGGTAAGTCATCCAACATCCGCAGAAACACAACTTGTGGCATTGGTCGTTTGCAGAAACAAGCATGAACACATGCTTTAACAAAGCAGTTCGGTTATAGGATACAATATATTTTAAAGGAATGATAAAACTGATCTCGACGACACATCCTAAAACATATACGTCTTTGGCTAGCGTTTTTATATTTGTACTATCCATCCAGTGCTTTACAAAAGCCTAATCTTGACCGCAGGAATAATCTTGTTTATGTTAATTGCGTGTTAATTGTAGTGTAATATATTTATATTAAATTGGCGTTGCTAAAAAGCGAAAACTTATACAAATTGTTTTAAGGAGAAAATACATGTTTTACTTTTTTCTAGAAACGATAATGTTTGTAAGTTTTTTTGTATTATGATCATATTAATGTTATAGTACAACATCAGCAAAATCACAATTATGAAAACAGAGTCAAATTTAGATAACAACATCAGTACTGTAGTTGAACCATCGTACAGTTTGTAATGGTGACATTGATAGCATAAGAGGCAGACACAAAAACAGTCAAATATTTACAATTGTAATTCTGAAATCTCGAAATTAACATATTTCACATACTGATGAACGTCGTTATGACGCGAACAATTTACTCGTTATTTTATAAGAATAAGGGATAATGTTAGTCCAAGTGTGCCTGCCACTTGTAGGCATGTACATAATTTAATTGAACTGTTTCACTGAATCTGGCCGCGCGTAATTAAATGTGTATGTTGCCTGTGACATTGATTGGATCGTGTGGAATCCAAATATCGCTGTTTAGCGTGCCAAACTGTAATAACGATAACACATTATAAACATGTTTACTTTCATTTGCATGAATGTGCATTATTACTTAAGGATGAAATTGTAAATGTTGAATTATTAATTGACGCTTTAGAAAATGTGTAGGTTGGACGTTCTTCACTTTCATTTGTTATGTTCGCAGCAGGTAGAGCGCTGTACAAATTTAACCGGACAGTAAACGTCAACACGATACAAATTAATCTTAACTATTTTCATTTCTAGCCCCACTGAACATGTGTTGGAAAGAATTATAGAAAAACAAGGACACTATACAAAACTTAACAGTCGGGGTCAAACTTTGTAAAGGTACTTCACGCAAACCCACACAATTAATACCTTAAATGCATGTAATATCCAACAAACACGAAAGCGTAGCATTGATATGGCATTTAATATTTTGGTTAATTATAAAGCGTTATTTGTTCATTTTATTCACCTGACAACTGAATTCACACGCACATAATTGACTCATTATTTGCGAATAAGGCTGCACTTTGATTTGTTGTGGTGAGCGACGTCCATGAAACTCGTGTTTTTTTTTAAAGAGCACAGGTTTCGATTAGAACATCTCGAATGTAATATCATTATACGAATTATACAAATGTCTTGTACAATCAAAGTAATTTTCGGCTAAATCTGTGTAACTGAAATAATAACCAGCGATGTTTTGTTCCGATCCTTGTAAGTTAACAATACATTCAATTTCTCTCCTGCTCAAAGGGACTCCAACCTGTTGGTTGTTACCGGGAAACTATTCTTAAATAAATATTATTAACCATTGCAGTTTCTTGTAATTAAGTAAAACACTTGTTGTTTTTTAATAACATAACAGCTGAAATTATTGCTTTACCATAACGCGTCATCAGTTCTTAATATAAGTAGAGCACTGGTAATAAATAATCACATATTGGATTAAATGTTCTTATGTGTGTACAATTGCGCAATATTATTCACGACATTCGGCCGTGTTGTTTCAGTGCCTTCGAAGTGAATAAGTACACAACAGGGCGATTAGTTCAATGTTTTATACATTTCCTTATCAGCTGTGTACGTTATGACATTTTATATTATTCAGTTTAAACGTTTGCGGTGTATTAAAATTTAAAACAAACGTCTTCCCTGGCATTTGGATATCCAAACTAAGGTGAACCCCAATGCATCAATTTAATATATTGTTGCGATACCATCGTGTAATATGTTATGTTTATGCTCACGAATTATAAAACCGTTTCCAAATATAAATGCATTAGTAGGAACATGAATAATTAAGTACAAACATATGTCGAAACCAAGCAAGTCAAAGCTCTAAAATGGAATCACAATTTGCCAAAAGAAATGCAATACATACAATTCAAACACAAGACATTCCAGATGCTTATGTTAATGTGAATGAGATTGTGATGATGCAATACGATATGATGAATGCAATATACCCTTTGAGTGTTTCATTTCTTGTTTCATATACACGTTTTTACTTGTGCATTCGATACTGTCTTTCATGTTATACGACTCTACATAAATAAAACAACTCAGTATAATGCCACCACGTTTAATGATTTATTAAGATTACAAAGAACTAAAACGCTCTCTCTAGCAATTACCAAGGCATCGACATCAATTGGTTAGACCCTGCTTTAATAGGATTCAATGTTTTAACTGTAGATGGAATATATTCGTTATTGCTTAAAAAGTCCAATCGTGAAAATCATCGTTAGTGTACTTCATGTATCTTATGTTAAGTTACGTTGTAGATTCAATATTTGAGCGTTGGTGAGTCTTGTGCCTGCCCTATTACATACTGATCACATCAACAATTAAATAGCTGAATCATGTGTTATACAAATAATAACGTGTGCAGCAGGTGATCATTATAAAGCCAGTTGTCATAATAAACATCACGAATAAGAATAAGAAATGTAGATCCTACCAATTTATAGACGTAAATTTTGGTTTGAAAACACAATCATTTTAGTAAATATAAAGAACGAAAGCTAGATTCATTAAGTAACATATTTAGTGATGGGAAATAAATACTGTCATTTTGGTACAAAAATATGCTTTGAGTTATGTTACACAAAAAAATCGCAACTCATAATTCTAATTTCCCTTATTCATGGAAGCGTTGTACTAAATCTTGATTATATACGGGCTTCGGAATTATCTTCTTAATGGATTCTGAATTACTTCCAATCAATGAGATAACATATTTCCAGAGCCTCATTAAAATGCAATTAAATGTCCATCCGTTGAACAGAGATATATGTCGAAAAACTGAAAAAGCGTATTTGTTCATCTCATCAAACTCGAGAATTTGATGACATACGTTGAACAAAAGATTAAGTACAGTGTATCATATGTGTGTTTTATTTTACAATTTTATGTCTTCATGCACATTACACGAATTTGAAGTAACACCTATCGCTATTTCCATGTTTCTCACACTGGATTGTTTTAAGGTAAACGTATTGGGTGGCTTAATTTAATGCAGTTAGGTAAGCTCATAGAAAATGTCGATGTGGATGCATAATCATGTCTGAGTGTGTTGTATTTAAAAATCGACGTTTTCTATTAAACACACGAGCTTGTCATGGTTAAAAAACAAACTATATTGTAGAACAGGACGCTTCTAATATTGAATGCGGATTTCTGTAATAAACTAAATGGAAAAGTATATCACAAATCGGTCAAAATTGTACTTATAGACAAACTAAAATCGTAGGCAGCAACAAAATCATATATTGAGCAATATTATTACATTCCTTAAGTTACGGCTATATATTTCGTTATTTAAAAAAATAGCGTAGATTTTTTACTACACGATTATCAAGCTTTTGACATGTTGTATGCTTTATTAATATATTAAACGTGAAAGGATTTTTACTGAACAAATATATTTAAAAATTTACAGATAAACTTAGCTTATGTTTTCCTAATTAAAGTAATAATATAGGACTAATGTGTTCATGTTTTACATAAACAAAAAACATCTTGTTGTTTGAAACCAACACAATTTAAAACCAACTTGTTTTCTGATGTTGACAACGTCTACTGACTCACGATACAGTATATGTTAACAATGATACAGAAAAGGTCGTGTCACTAACAGCATGTTCGCTCATGTTAAAAAATGTTAGACATGTCATTCACAACGTTACAATTTGAACAAAAACGCCTACACAATGTGTATCCTTCAATAAAAATGTTAATGCACTATAGAACCCCAATTGGTGTGCCTTACCGCATAGAGTTGTCATGTATATTTGATTCATAACGATTGTACTACTACTACTTCTATTACTACTACTACTACTACTACTACTACTACTACTACTACTACTACTACTACTACTACTACTACTACTACTACTACTACTACTACTACTACTACTACTACTACTACTACTACTAACACTACTACTACTACTAACACTACTACTACTACTACTACTGCTACTACTACTACTACTACTACTACTACTACTGCTACTACTACTACTACTACTACTACTACTACTACTTCTACTACTACTACTACTACTACTGCTACTACTACTACTACTACTACTCCTACTACTACTACTACTACTACTACTACTACTACTACTACTACTACTACTACTACTACTACTACTACTACTACTACTACTACTACTACTACTACTACTACTACTACTACTACTACTACTACTACTACTACTACTACTACTACTGCTGCTGCTACTAGTAGTAGTATTAGTACTAGTACTACTACAACTACTAAAACTATTCACGTGACACCTTTTTATGAGCGTTTCTATAAAAAGAGGCTTTTTTATCTTAAACAACCATAAGCAAACCTTAAGTAAACACAAACACACATCTAACCTTTTGCATGTGCATTACTGGAACAAGTTTATGTCGGTTAGCATTGTTAATACTTAATTGTAATGTGTAAATGCTATTGTGACTTCGTTTGTCTAAGTGAATCTTATATGATAAAATCTGTGTACAGGAATAACTGAATAGCCTGAGGTCGATAAACATATACACTGTATTGCCCTTAAACTAAGTTTTATGTTCCTAATCGCGTGTGATCTGCGTCTTTTCTTGCATGTCAGATAACGTCAAACAATTATCTGTTTTGTCACAATCGCATGACAATCTTCAATTTATTCTCAATATATGCTTAAGAGCAGGGAAAATCAATAACAACACATACTAGTGTCCGAAGTGTATGCCTTGATATAGCAAATAAATTCTTAAAAAACGAACACAGTTGTAATATTTCTAAAGTCAAATACTACTTATAAATAAGAAAGTACTAAAAGGCAATACTAATTATGATGATTAAACATAATAAAAACTGTGTTCGATTTTTTTTTAACAATTTATTTACTATATAAAATGTATTAAGAAAATTATGTTTCATTAAATATAAAACTCTCGAATATTCAGGAAGCTTACGAGTTCTTTAACGGATTTTTACTTATATAAATAAAGAAATTTTAAATTAATTTCACATGGAAGTGATTCGACAAATTAGAATAAGAATTGCGAAAAATGCATAGCCATACATACCTTCGATTCATATTGTCTTGATTTGTAAAATAAATTTGGATCAACTAAAATTAAAATGATTTAAAGTAAACCAATTTATGCATTTTTTGGTTGTAAGCTCATGGCTAAGGTAGAAAGAGCCATGTGAGTAACAATCAGATTGACACAAGAAATTCGCTTGTAAGTAGTTATGAATTTTCATAAATTTGATTGTGCATACAAATATTCGCTGAAAACTTTAGTACAATTGTTTTTTTTTGTTTTTTTACAATCCCTGCAATGTAATAATTGAATCGTGCAATCACCAAAAACCGTTTTATACAATATGACTGATTAAATTCCATGAGTATAATCACTTGTGATGAAGGCTATTTGAAGCATGTACTTATCATATAATTCTAACACTTTGGACTCATGCTATTTAAAGTGCATTTGACAATTAAACTTGTCTTTATTTCGCGTTCGCGTAAACACTTAATCAATATCAAGTTCCATCGTCGCTGTTGTATAGAAGGTATTTTTCGTTTTCAATATTTCCAAAGAAGTAATAAAAACGCATGATGGTTTGCTAAAAGGCTAAGATTTGTAAACGTCTTACCGTACTTGCAAGGTATACGCTCAATACACATTTAATAATCATGTATGTGTGGTCTAGTTTCTTGCGTTTACGTTACGAATATGTGATTCGTTTTAGTAATAGATTTAGCTATATTAACGTATGTGGTCAAAAACCTCTTAAGAATGTACAAAACATATAATGAAGTCGATTTATTAAATCCGTTGTGTAATACGATGCATTAAATTCGTCATTTTGATACGTTTCCAAAGCTAACACTTAGACAAGTCGATGTGTAATGTGGCAGGAAATTTAAAAATTAGGAGATTATGATGACTGATTCATTGGAATGTTTGGGTTTAAGTTTTGCAATATGTCTGGCCGAATACGAATGGTCGAATATGTTGCATGGATGATATTATTTTAGTATATGAATTTCGAATAACACAAAATAAAGTTATAACTTCTTTATTTTACCTTTTTTTGCAATAGCAAATGACTAGAAAATATGGACTAGGTTAAAATAATTAAACTTCAGTAAGAACAAAATTTTAGTTGGAGAGAATGAGCCACAACATCACATATACGAAACTACATGTAAATCAGGAATGATACCACCCAGTGGCCTTCCTGATTTGAAGTAGCTGGCAGTCAATGCAAAGTTATTATAAGCAATAGTGAGCAAATCCGCAATATTAACCGCAATGTTATCCAAATCCGCAAATTAATCGCAATGTTATCCAAATCCGCAAAGTTCCGCAATGTAAAGCAATTCCGCAAAATACAAATCCGCAATGTGAAGCAATTCCGCAAAGTTACTAACTATCCAGATAAAAGCCAAATAAGAGCTGGGAGTTACCTATATCCGAGCAAAACCCATCTCCGCAAAAAACTATTTTTTATAATAAACTTATTTTTTGTAATAATCAGAAGGTAACCACCCAAGTATGGATTTATACTCAGCAATCCTAAGACAACTGGCCACACAAAAATAGCACCCTCAGAGTTATTATAATATTTAAATTTCCAAGCAATGTGCCTACCAAAGGAGACTGTCAGCTATTTGATTTTTTCCGCCGCGCAAGAAAAGTTTGATGTTGCGACCTTAATAGGCAAATATACAACAATTTAGGCATGAAGAATAAGCAAAAAGAATTCAAAGCATGGTTATAAAACAATTTTTGCAGCGCAACAACAAACAAGGTTGAAATCAACCTTTAAAGGTTAAGTACGCATAAAAACTTACCAAAAGGAATAAAAAGCATGAGTACAAGAACAACATTTGCAGCACAATAATTAACAAACAAGGATGAAATCAACCTGAACAGCGTAAGAATAGGAGCAGACTAAATATAAATGAATGGTCTTCACACAACTAAGCTCAAAACAGAACTGGTTGTGCATTGGGCAAGACTTGCGATCAGTCGATTGAAAACATACATACACGAATATTACATTTCGTAATATATAACCATCAAGTATAATCGTAGATTAACATGAGAGTACAACTTTTATCTATTCATTTTATAACACAGTACAACTATGAGTTGTATACATAACTTCCATTCTTTATCCTTAAATGTTGTTGTCAAGGCTAGGGTAAAAACCAGAGATAAAACTTCATCAGAAAAACATCCGATACCCAATGTAAAATTACTCTGGAAAACTGTACCCGAAAACAACACATATTAACATGTAACTGTGGACATTGTGTAACTGAAACATAACTGGTCATTTTAACTTATTTATTAATGCGCAGCGAATTTCAAAAAGTGAAAGTTTACTTATCGAAGTCTAGCGTAGAACTGACCAAAAAATGAAAACCCCGTGCACATTCCCGCCTATGTCCGCCTGAGTGACCATCACTCACATGACAACCAAAACGCATGAACGAACCGCATATATACCTGTTTTGTGCGGTGCGTTATGTTTAGACATATGTTCTGTGCTATACTCGGTAACGCACAGAACTGAACATTTTTCTGCTTTAATAGAATTATAAAAGCCACACAGTCCCCATTGTTCCCCAATGTTTGTTATAGATTCCACATAGGCTCACAACACCAAATCATGTAAATGGTGACAATGGTGACGGCTCGCTTGTTGTAGGATGAGGCAGGAGCAAGGCGCTCGTCTGGGCACGGTCACAGAAATATCCCAGGAAGGCTGGTAAACCCCCGATTTGGCTATGGTAACAGCTCATCAGTATCAGTACATGGTTGGAACCTGGGACAGCGTGCACGTGCAGATTGCCAGTGGAACTCCAGTACAATTGGGTTGCCGCTGCAAATATACAGCAAAGACAGACCAAGCAAAAGAAATATTTTATTTGCAAAGTTATCCAAAATGCATAGAGATTCTACAATACACCTGAAGCAAATATATATAACTCCTAGCAAAATATAAATAATTCCTAGTAAACAGGGTGTGATGGGTGGGTTTTAAACACCCGATTTGGCTACGGTAACAGCTCATCAGTATCAGTACATGGTTGGAACCTGGGACAGCGTGTACGTGTAGATTGCCAGTGGAACTGCAGTACAATTGGGCTGCCGCTGCAAATATACAGCAAAGACAGACCAATCAAAAGAAATCTTTTATTTGCAAAGTTATCCAAAATGCATAGAGAGTTTACAATACACATGAAGCAAATATATATAACTCCTAGCAAAATATATATAATTCCTAGCAATAAGGGTGTGGTGGGTGGGTTTTAAACAATACATATCAAAATTGCAACAAGTTTCTCAGCGCTGGAGAGATAAGGAAGTGGAATAGGCTATTATTTATACCGTTCCCGAATAATTTCGTCGTTGTCAGCTAAATTGTTTACATGCCGAAAGTATATGCTAAGAGACGAAAAAGTTCGAAACTAAGGCAAAATAACCCGGTTTATTTTTTAAACAAATATACCACATTATTTTAAATTTCGAATAACACAAAATAAAGTTATAACTTCTTTATTTTACCTTTCTTTTGCAATAGCAAATGGCTAGAACATATGGACTATGTTAAAATAATTAAACTTAAGTAAGAACAACATTTTAGTTGGAGAGAATGAGCCACAACATCAAATATACGAAACTACATGTAAATCAGGAATGAATACACCCAGTGGCCTCCCTGATTTGAAGAAGCTGACAGTCAATGCAAAGTTATTATAAGCAATAGTGAGCAAATCCGCAACATTAATCGCAATGTTGTCCAAATCCGCAAATTAATCGCAATGTTATCCAAATCCGCAAAGTTCCGCAATGTAAAGCAATTCCGCAAAATACAAATCCGCAATGTACAGCAATTCCGCAAAGTTACCAACTATCCAAATAACAGCCAAATAAGAGCTGGAAGTTACCTATATCCGAGCAAAACCCATCTCCGCAAAAAAACTATTTTTTGTAATAAACTATTTTTTTGTAATAATCAGAAGGTAACCACCCAAGTATGGATTTATACACAGCAATCCTAAGACAACTGGCCACACAAAAATAGCATCCTCAGAATTATTATATTAGTTAAATTTCCAAAATATGTGCCTACCAAAGGAGACTGTCAGCTACTTGAATTTTTCCGCCACAAGAAATTTTTGCAAGAAAATGTATTCGCCAAAAATTCTACAAAGCTGCTTGCGCCAGCATTAGCTAATAAACGCGCAGCGTTTTTGAACAGTAGTCCACCATAAAACATGTTTACTTCATTCACTCACAATGTTAACTGTATCACTCATCGTCATAAGCGCTTGTACTTAAAACAACGAATCAGTATACACGTATAGTCGAGGGAGACAACTGGAATAGGATTACGTTACTCATATAGTTAAATCATGGGCAACGTCCCTTGAAATCTAATTTTAGCTACTGTTACCGAAGTGTTCCATATCGTGGTTCCAAATTATTTATGAAATAATACAAATACCTTTTTTTGTATTGTTAAACCACCTACTTATTATACATATTCGTGTAGGGCGGGACAAAATCTAAAACTTTGCCGCTGGAACTACCTTGGCGTTTTTTTGGGGGACAGATTTAGACATTCCAACGTCAATATACACCTAGTGCTTTTAACCAGTCCTATCTATGTGCTTAATGTTTCGTTTCTTATGTGCGTTAACATGTCTTAAATATGTATGTATGTGCTATGTATTTGTTATTCACGTGCTCTAATATGCGTTTTAACATGTACTTATACCTGCGGGTTTGGAATGACCTAGAATTAAGCTTCAAATTCTGATGGAAAATTTCATCATTTCTAAAAATACTTCAATGACGCTCATTAATATTCATGAGCTTTTTCCAACCTGCAAATGAAAACGCAGCTATACATATCACGCGAGGTCAGCTTGTCAGCCGGGACTTGACGGGCGGAGCGTAAATGTCAACAAAGTCGGCGTTTATGAATCGATAGTTTCGTAAGAGAATGTACTCAAAATACGATACTTATATAAAAATAATGAGAATGTAGGTTCCTTTACAATAGTATAACATTTGTTGTCACGAGACAATATTTCATACAGTAAAAACAGACAATATAACATTTGTTTTTACGGGACAATATTTCATACAGTAAAAAACAGACAACAGCAACATGGGATCTGCAATCTATCGATTTCTAGGATTATCAACAGATAATCACCGATAAGCTGGGGTTGCTACTTTTAACATTTATGTTTAATTTACAAACCGGTTTTTCCAAATGCGTTCTCGGAGCTGCATTGGAACATGTCCGAAGACCGACCTCATCGCTCGAACAACGAGTTCGATCAAAAGTGGAACTTGGGAATAACCCAAACCACCACCACCACACCCTTTGACCATGTTGAGAGTTGAGACAGATTAAACAACATGAGATGTCAAGGGAAAAATATTCGAATCACGAGTAATCTGCTCAAAATCAATGATATTCAAACGCGGGCTCCATCAATGCTGCCTCCATCTCTTTCGCAGGCGCTATTCGCTTTCGTCCTCGCGGCATTGTGATGCGATACGATTTTTAAACAATACATTTCAAAATTGCAACAAGTTTCTCCAGCGCTGGAGGGAAAAGGAAGTGGAATAGGCTATTATTTATACCGTTCCTGAATAATTTCGTCGTTGTCAGTGTTTACATGCCGAAGGTATATGCTAAGAGACGAAAAAGTTCGAAACTAAGGCAAAATAACCCGGTTTATTTTGTAAACAAATAAACCACAATACGTGCTATATCGAGTTCATTTGATGAGAAGTTTATGTACATATAAATTGTTCGAGCTGAAATGCGTAGATCTTCATAATAAATGTTTTATTAATTAAATAAATAAAATTCCCGTGGATAACAGTGCATTTAGAAAGACAACATACATGTATCGCTTATTGTTATAAACGGTATTGCCGAACGACAGAAGAAAATAATCTGGAGCGTTTCATCATCGAATTATCGTTGTGTTTCTTGTCCACAAAGTGTTTGTAAACTATTTATGTCGTGTTTTGTTTTCACTTTTTTACTAAGGTAACGTGTTCAACGAAAAATATAAGACCAAGTGCTAGTTCGAAGCTCTTGTTTTATTATCCTTCTACATCGTATTAACGATTTATAAATAAGTTTCTCAAAATTGATGTAACCAGTATACTGTCTTCAAATATCAATCCAAGAACATATCAATGCCTATTCCATTGTAACAATTGATGGACTACATGTTTCAACTCATCCGATTATAGAAGTAGATATGTTCTTTCAAAAGTAATGTAGTTAAACATCAAACAATATTGCCATGAGATCGAGATAAAAAATAATTGTATTGAACATGTTAGCTGAAACATTTCGTCATTTTAACAAAAGGTCACGACAACATTATACAACAAAGCTCGGAAGGATACTTAGTAACTCTAGCAAGACTAGCATTTTTTGTATGAGTCATAATAATGGATAGATGTGTTCATGTTCAATACAACATATATATATATATATATATATATATATATATATATATATATATATATATATATATATAATATATATAAATAATATAAATAGTAACATATAAATGCATTGAAAATCTAGTTTTTTAGCTCTGTCCCTCGTTACACAACGTTCCTACTTAAAACAGATATGATTGGTATTTACATCGTTGTATTCATAATTAAAATGCATTCTTAAAATTATTGTTTTATTTTATTGATTTTATCGGCATTCTTTAATCGACACGTTGTTAGATAGAAATAATATCACATTTGAAAGAAATATAATTTTGTTTAAATATATGCGAATTTAATAAATGGCTAGACTAAAATATTTCTGCAAAATACTCTTATTATATTCAGTTTTGTTGATTTATAATTTTGTTTAAACCTAGATCTTTTAAGTGTTCGTGTTATAAAATATGTTATGTTCTGTTGTTCAAACATGAGAAATTTGTTTACACACAAACACGCTATGCATCACAGTAAAATGACATCTAAATGCAATGTTTAGACGCACATAAAATATATATCGATGTTGAAAATGTATGTTTTGGTTATTTATATGAGCTTAACAAAAATTAAGTAAATGCAATCGGATTGTTATATGTGATGTTTTATTTATTTGCAGAACGTATGTCTTTACTGACTATGTTGTCGCGCCCTTTGTCTGTAATATTGCGCTGTGACAATTGATCGACCATAAGATTGGTAAGATCCTGTGGTTCCCGACATATACTTTATGAATGACGTAATTATGAAAATGACAGTTGACACAATAAGTATCCCTTGGAAGCAGCATACGCACTTTAGGCACCGTCGACTTAAAGATGTCAACAATTAAGCATGCTTTTGCTTGACATGTATTGCAAGAATAATACTTTAAGAGCGGTTCTGAAACACGCATTATCTCAATTATAGTTCAAAGGTCTATCACTTTTCTGAATTAAATATCGATTTTGTGCAGTCACTTATTCAAAATTATTACATAGACTAAATGCATTATTAGACCACAATTCGACTGACGCGTTTGGTAACTTGATATAGTGTGCACTCAAATTAATTTAGATGATGTTAAGAAAAAGCATTCGAATAATTGTCAAAGTATGATTAACGTAATATTATATTAATATGAGGCATTTGGATCATCGAAACAGGTTTAAACAAAACATATGAAAATTACACTCAATTTTCTGAACACGTGTGATTTTGGAACATTAATCGTGAAATTATGTTTGATAGGTATGTGTCAATATTTGCTTTAGCCATTTGTACTCTCAACTCGACATTCTGATTTATTTGATCCCTGTGTGCGTTGTTTTATGTTATAATTGGTATAACATCAACGGGAATGGCTCTCAATCAATAAGAAACCATTATTGAAACAGTTGCTTGAAATTCGATTACATGTTCATCCGTTAAATGTGATTTATGTAGTAACTTTATAAATCGAAATGATTTTGACACATGATAATCTAATACTTATTAGACTAAGGTATAACAGTTTTCTATTTATAATTGTGTGTGTCTTAAACGCATATGTTTCGTTGTGCTTTACACGTTTAAGTCAAAATTTAAAGAATACATGCACAGAAAGTATGATAATTTTCCAAATGCTCACACCGTGTTTTTTATTGAAGATGTAGTGCGTGGCTTGGTGTAATTAAATCAAGTAAATTCGTCAAAACGCGCGAGTTTTCTCGCGTAATCAGAATAGTTATGATATGTTTGATATGATGCAACGAAATATTAATTTTGAGCATTAATAGTGATGAATCTGGCTTTCAGATATCCGATTTTGTTTTTCTACAAATAATCGTTTTTCATTGAAAACTAAAAAAAACGGAAGAAAATAACGCGACTAAAATTCGAATGCGCTTTTTATGTCTGTTAGACAAGGGTCTGTGATATAATAAGATTCGATGTCTAATTGTAGCCAGCAATAATCTCCTCGCAGTAACTTGGTGAATAGCACTTGGTAAAGCTTAGTCGCTAAATGATTTTGAACGTCATTAAATTCTTTTAAACTTCGAAGAACCGACATTTATATTGTTAGGGAGGCAAACTGAATGTGGCATGTTTCATTATGTGTAATAATAATACAAAGTAAAGAAATACATTTAAAACAGCTTAAAATTGTATTCATCAAATATGTGTCAACGTGAGGGACAACTTAGAAGAATCGTTTACAATGCACAATTTTGCAGGATTATGTGGAAAGTACGTTCTTCGGATCGCACTATTTATGTGACAATGAAATTGACGCGCTTCCTATTGCACTACCGAGGCAACAGTACAAGAAACAAACACCACATTTAGAATTTCACAACGTGCTCCGAAACGTTATTCTCTTTCGAGTAAATACATTTCTCATTCTGTAGTGTTTTCTTGTTAGCCATCTGCATGGAAAAGAAATATCAAATCAACGCAATATCGCATCATTTTGAAAAGCAAACAATCTAACGCATTGAACGCATTTAAAATTTGGTAATCTAGCATTATAATTATATAACAGACATAGGTCTCCATAAACACTTACATTAAAAAGACACAACAAAATAAAGAATAATTCCAGAGACCTCGCCAAAGGAAGTGTCTGTACATGCATATCAGGGACGACACTTTCCGCTTTTATAATATTTTTCGTTTAAAGAAAGTCTCTTTCTTAGTAGCACATAATTATCTAGTTTAGGCGGACTGAACAGGCTCTTCTGGGAAAACACTTTACACTGTACACAGATTAAATCCCGTTTCACAGAGCGCGGCTCATAAGTATTGCAATAAGTATTTAATCAAAGAAATTCAAAAAAGATATCAGTTTAACGTATTGATATTAACAAAAGCATTAGCAAACATTTGCAAACATCTCGAATTGTATATGTTTGGTAAAAAGTAGTTAACGTGAAATATCAGTTCATCGACCAAAAACATGTAAGACATTCATTTTAACGGGAGTGAAGCGTCTAAATGAAAATTAAATTGATTTAGGTACAAGTGCTTGCATCAAGATAATACTACACTTGTTGTTGTCGAAGTTTGCCCAGGTTCTCTAAACATTTCCATTTTTATTGTTCTGAATAGTCCCGTTTAAAACGTATAATACTTAGCTAGTGATACCATGAAGCAATAGTGATATATTAAATATATACAATACTAATACATTGTTTTATACGCGCATAATATATGCATTAACGACAGTTTGATTAGAAATTGATGTTAAATATTTAACATTCACTGCTTTACAAAAAAGTTATACCTTACAGTTATTTAACATATAGACCATACTCGTTTTATTTTACTTTTTTTCTACTGTACTGCGTAATTTTCTTATGTTATGAATAGCCGTCATGCAATAACGTGCACTTATAGGTTATAATTAATAAAGTGCAAGTTTAAGTTATACCTATATACACAATAAAGTTCATGTGTTTTGTTAAGTACGATTTTCATTGAAAGATCACTTACGTTTTAGAATTCAGTATCGTAGGATCTTATGTATGTTTGCTTAAATGAATGTCTCATTAATATATTAACAACTTAAAATCGACCATAGAAAATGCTCTTTATATCTTTATATATTCCTGCCTAACTTATATTTAATGCAATGCTCTCTTATACAATTACACAAAATGATGCATAAGTTTACATTGTGTTTCACGGTATCCTAAAAACCCGTTTATAACGTAAGCAATTTCAAAAAAAAAGAATATCAACAGAAACGGTACTTTCTAATTTCCACTTATAAACTATTTTCAGAAGAAACACACGGTCATATGTTCAAACCTTGGCAACCACACAGAATGACTGGATCGATAAAAAAAATTCTGTCCCTCACGTAGATTATTTTGGAGAGCTAAACATAGCCAAAAGTTGTTGCTAAGTATTGCTATTGACACACAATGTTTACGCCCATTGATACACAATACAGAATAATACGGCGAATACGTTATATTTGGTATAAAAATAAAGACTCCCGTAACAATGTATTTAGCGAAACTATTAACATACCGTTCAATAATATACGATCATCACAACCGTGTTTCAAATATTCGCGTCACGTCTAATGTTTAAGCTAATATTTTATATGGAATGACATAAACGGTCTTGAAAAAACCCAGACGAATATCAACTTTAGCGCTTAACGTGCAATTTATCTTTATTTTGTCTAAAACGGTTTCAAAGCAGCATAATTTCAATACTTTAAAATATTGTTAATGCAGACTTGAAATAGCAAGTTGCAGTTGTTATTAATATACTTTTTTGTTCTTACGTTTGTAAATATGTCTTTTTTTCAAATAAGAAATTATATTAGTATTCATTATACATGTCATTTTCAGTTATTAAGTATTTTTCTTAATTATCGCGTAAGCCGTATACCGACTTTGAACTGTAATTCAAATTTTACTATTGACGGAATACATGGTTCAATCCGTTCAAGTAACAGCAATTGTTGTGTTCTTTCAATTTTGGCTTGACATGGTCTGTGTCATGGTCCTGTTGTGGAATGAAATAATGTAGCGTTGTCATTTTATATTTTTGTTACATGAAACAAGCATTTACCTGATATCACGATTTTAAAGGACGAAATAATTTTATAAAACAGGGTTAACAGTTTAATGAAAAATGAAATCAGTTTAACAATAGCTCATAACAAAAGTATACTTTAAAGCCCACGAGCGTGTAAGCATAACACACACATTATTGTGTATGTCATATTAATAAATACGTGCGTTCTTGTAACACAGTATACAAATAAGCATATTCATTACTTCATTTCTCTTTATAACATCTTGCTTTGTAGAAATGCTTCCAAGTTAACATCTTTACATGTTAGAAATCATTTTACTTAATGCAAACATGAGAAATAAGTTGAACACGCAAATGCGCTGTGCATCAAGGTTGCAAGGTTACAAGTTACAAGGACAGCTGAATGCAGTGTTTAGATGAATCTTAAATAAATAGCTTGTGTATATATGTATATTCATTTGTTCGTGATTCACAATACTATTGAGCCTATGCATCCGGATAATTTATGTTCAATAACTTTGCAGACTTTGTGTTTCGCGCTGTTGATTTTACATACAATGAAACAAACAAGTATGTGCTTTACAATAATTGAGAGACGGATGGTTTTAGGGTGGTTCTGGGATACTTGTATTTTTTGTCTTAAAATTTATATTGCACTTTAAACGGCTATAATTTGGATAGTTTAAATATGCACTGTGTGCAATCATCCATTTTAAACAGTATACCATATGGAAATGCAATATAAAACTAAAGTTTGTCTCACACCTTAGGTAATGCATCTTCGCAAGTACCTGGAGCAATTAACTGGAGCAATTACTTTTAGCCAAGTGCAGACCTGAAAGGGCCGATGAACAAAACATGGCTTTTTATTATTGCTGAAATATGTGGGTCATATTTGATATACAGCTTGAAATATATTAAGAATATAATTTTGCGAAAAAAAGCATTTTTACAGAATACAACACAAAATTAAAGCCAAACTTATCTGAACACATTAATCGTGCAATCATGACAGACAGTTGTGTTGGCATCCATGCTTTACATAACATTTTTGCAACTTGTAATACTAATATCTGAATCCTGCCTGCGTTGGTAAAATTGCGCCGTTTGATATTAAATGAGCTTCAATGGTTTTCAGTCAATAAGACAGCAGTCTTTCAACAGTGGCTTGAAATTCGATTAAATATCGGTCCGTTGAATGTTGATTCATGGCGTAAAAAATGAGAATGTTTTTATTCATCAAATTCAGTACCAATAATAAAATGTTGAAAAAACAAAAACCCTTCAAACATGTTTAATGATACTTTTATATTTAGATAAGTATTCTTGATATTCATGTACTTCTACTCATCATGTCATCGGTACAAAATAATGATACAATTCGACTAAGTTCGTATATAAGATACTTTTCTGTTTGATATTTATCAATGTTTTCAAAATGTCTGCCCGGGTGAGGATCGAACTCACGACCTTCAGATCGCCCTTTATATGGCTATGAGACTGACGCGCTCCCTACTGCGCTACCGAGGCATATATTACGCAAATGTTGACACCGATACGAATATGTTCGACGTCTGACCTGACGTTAGATTTTTACGTTTCATGACGTTAGATTAAAAGTTCGCGAAAAAGAACAGATGCCGCTTAATGATGCCTCAGCTTTTCTTGTTAACGTGTGTTTATTGCAGACAATACAATCTAAGATGTTTGTAAACACATATTTATATCGTTCTTTCAAAAATGCGAGCAGTGACCTTGAAATGTTATTTCCGGAATGCAGAGCCAGAAAAGGTGGAGACAAATCATTATGTAAAATAGTATGGCTCGTCAATGACTTGTTTGGAAGACTTTGAATGAAAACTCTTCACTTTATGCGAGACCCTGATTTCTTTCCGAATGACCCTCTTATGCCCCATTTAAAAAATAAATAAGGAGTGTTGGCTTCAAACTGAAAAATCAAGATGTCAAGAATGACCGCTTTGCATAGGATAGTTTTCAAGATATTTAGCGGAAACGAATCGTACATAGTACGTTACCACTTTGCTACTTACATTTGACCTACTTACACAACGCATAGAAACGCAGGAAACACACAGATGTAAGTCATCCAACATCCGCGGAAACGCAACTTGTGGCATTGGTCGTTTGCAGAAACAAGCATGAACACATGCTTTAACAAAGCAGTTCGGTTATAGGATACAACATATTTTAAAGGAATTATAAAACGTATCTCGACGACACATCCTTAAACTTACGTATATGGCTAGCTTTTTTATATGTGTACTATCCATCCAGTGCTATACAAAAGCCTAATCTTGACCGCAGGAATAATCTTGTTTATGTGAACTGTGTGTTATTTGTAGTGTAATATATTTATATTAAATTGGCCTTGCTAAAAAGCGAATACTTATACAAATTGTTTTAAGGAGAAAATACATGTTTTACTTTTTTTCTAGAAACGAAAATGTATGTAAGTTTTTTTATTATGGTCATATTAATGTTACAGTACAACATCAGCAAAATCACTATTATGAAAACAGAGTCAAATTTAGATAACAACATCAGTACTGTAGTTGAACCATCGTACAGTTTGTAATGGTGACATTGATATCATAAGAGGCAGACACAAAAACAGTCAAATATTTACGATTGTGAATCTAAAATCTCGAAATTAACATATTTCACATACTGATAAACGTCGTTATGACGCGAACAATTTACTCGTTATTTTATAAGAATAAGGGATAATATTAGTCCAAGTGTGCCTGCCACTTGTAGCCATGTACATTATTTAATTTAACTGTTTTCACTGAATCTGTCCGCGCGTAATTAAATGTGTATGTTGCCTGTGACATAGATTGGATCGTGTGGAATCCAAATATCTCTGTTTAGCGTGCCAAAATGTAATAACGATAACACATGATTAACATGTTTACGTTCATTTGCATGAATGTGCATTATTACTTAAGGATGAAATTGTAAATGTTGAATTATAAATTGACGCTTAAGAAAATGTGTAGGTTGGACCTTCTTCACTTTCATTTGTTATGTTCGCAGCAGGTAGAGCGCTGTACAACTCTTACAGGACAGTAAACGTCAACACGAAACATATTAATCTTAACAATTTTCATTTCTAGCCCCACTGAACATGTGTTGGGTTGAAAAACGACACTGTACAAAACTCAACAGTCGAGGTCAAACTTTGTAAAGGTACTTCACGCAAACCCACACAATTATTACCTTCAATGCATGAAATATCCAACAAACACGAAAGCTTAGCATTCATAGGGCATTTAATTTTTTGGTTAATTATAAAGCGTTATTTGTTCATTTTATTCACATGAAAACTGAATTCACACGCACATAATTGACTCATTATTTGCGAATGAGGCTGCACTTTGATTTGTTCTGGTGAGCGACATCCATGAAACTCGTGTTTTTTAAAAGAGCACAGGTTTCGATGAGAACATCTCTAATGTAATATCATTATACGAATTATACAAACGTCTTGTACAATCAAAGTAATTTTCGGCTAAATCTGTGTAACTGAAATAATAACCAGCGATGTTTCGTTCCGATCCTTGTAAGTTAACAATACATTCACTTTCATTCCTGCTCAAAGGGACTCCGACCTGTTGGTTGTTACCGGGAGACTATGTCTTAAATAAATATTATTAACCATTGCAGTTTCTTGTAATTAAGTAAAACACTTGTTGTTTTTTAATAACATAACAGCTGAAATTATTGCTTTACCATAACGCGTCATCAGTCCTTAATATAAGTAGAGCACTGATAATAAATACTCACATATTGAATTAAATGTGCTTATGTGTGTACAATTGCGCAATATTATTCACACCATTCGGCCGTGTTGTTTCAGTGTCTTCGAAGTGAATAAGTACACAACAGGGCGATTAGTTCAATGTTTTATACATTTCCTTATCAGTTGTGTACGTTATGACATTTTAAATTATGGAGTTTAAACGTTGGCGGTGTATTTAAAGCAAACGTTTTCCCTGGCATTTGGATATCCAAACTAAGGTGAACCCCAATGCATCAATTTAATATATTGTTGCGATAACATCATCTAATGTATTATGTTTATTATCACAAATTATAAAAACGTTTCCAAATATAAATGCATTAGTAGGAACATGAATAATTAAGTACAAACATATGTCGAAACCTAGCAAGTCAAAGCTCTAAAATGGAATCACAATTTGACAAAAGAAATGCAATACATACAATGCAAACAAAAGAAATCCCAGATGCTTATGTTAATGTGAATGAGATTGTGATGATGCGATACGATATGATGAATACAATATACCAGTTGAGTGTTTCATTTCTTGTTTCATATACACGTTTTTACTTGTGCATTCGATACTGTCTTTCATGTTATACGACTCTACATAAATAAAACAATTTAGTATAATGCCACCACGTTTAATGATTTATTCAGATTACAAAGAACTTAAACGCTCTCTATAGCAATAACCAAGGCATCGACATCAATTGGTTAGACCCTGCTTTATTAGGATTCAATGTTTTAACTGTAGATGGATGGAATATATTCGTTATTGCTTAAAAAGTCCAATCGTGAAAATCATCTTTAGTGTACTTCATGAATCTGATGGTCAGTTACGTTGTAGATTCAATATTTTAGCGTTGGTGAGTCTTGTGCCTGCCCTATTACCACTGGGGGCTGACGAGGTATAAGCGTAGTCCGTTTCGCTACGAAGTCGGGTATATGTTTTACTACGAAAACATTGTGTACATACACATGACATCGAAGAACGGATTAGTGGAACTTTGTGTTTAAAACAGGTAAGATTATGCTTTTGTAATAACAAAACTCTGAATTTAAGCACAATGACATTTCATAGGTCTGTTACATCAAATTATGATTCAACTAGTGTCTGGTTTATGCGTTAAACATTAAATTTACCGCTGATTTATCAAACCGAAGTCAAGTTTTATTTTACAAAAATGCAATTAAGGTTTACATCTATGTTTAATTGACACAATTTTACAATTTCCATATTGATGTATGTATCGTTAAGCCACTGGTGTGTTCAGAAATGTATAGGGTGACCCAGTTGTCAGAAATAAAGGCTAAATAGTATTATAATGTATGATCATGTCTCTGACAGTATACGTATATGCCTCGCTACGACAACGCTTTAGCGTGTATGCGTTCCTCACAGAGGACGTATTGGTTATCTCTCAAAGGCGAAATAAAGAACATGGTTTTTTTTTAAATACAGAGTCATGGAGTGGCTGGATGTTTCCTTTGGGGAAGAGATAGTAACAACGACACAACATGATCCGAAGCGCACAGTCGACATGGTAATGCACATTATTATGATATAATTAAATTCACGACTAGGCCAAAGGAAACGATCAAAATCGAAAATCCATATATAAGACAACAGTTGAGAGTCGAGAACCTATTGTCGTCGGTCTCAATATAAATTACGCATCTTCACCTTGTGACAATCCCTTATACGTTCTTTTTGATAGAGACCGACGATAGGTTTTTAGCATACGGTATTCTTTAACAAATACTAGTAACAGTCGATGCTCGTTATGTTATCTCGAAACTCTGCTTATGTCAAAGTAAATCCCATGTCCCAACTTCGATCCTTCTTTATCTCATACGGATTTTGATTTTTACATTTTATCTGTCAAAGCGATTTTCTTGAAAATCGGTTATCGCCAACTAATTTTGAGATGAATTTCATGTTCGTATACATGATTTTACCTGTAAAATCAACACCTGTAACAGCCGTAAGGTGTGGAAAGTAGGACCCCAATGGCACAAATCCGCAATTTCCTAATCAATGTATTGTTGTTAAGGCTTGACAGTGTGTTTCTGTCACAGGTTATTGTTTACTGTGTACATGACGGCCGGTAAATTTACCTTGTGTTACAATGCGCTTAAGGTCCGGTCTCACTATGATGCCGGCGGAGCCCCGGCGCGTGATCAGGCATCTACCGGGATGAACCGAGGCCATACCGGGATGAACCGGTGCTCCACCGAGAACCGTAGACGACCGGGGACAACCGGGGCTGCACTGGCAAAATATTAAAATGTTAAATACCTCCGAGATGAACCGCGAGTCACCGGGAAGGACCGACAACGACCGGCGTGGCACTGTGAACAACCGGAACTGCACCGGTACGGCACCATAGCTCCACCGGGGCCCAAACAGACCCCGGCAGAGCTACGGGGAGCCTGGTGAATGCCGACAGAGTCCCGGTATAGCTACGGTACATAATTAAACCGGCGCTCTGACGGTTCCATCCCGGTTGTGTCTACATTGTCCGAAGGTACCACTGGCTCGGGAAATATCTGACAATGGGCGTGTTAATTCGTGATATCTTTCGCACAGGACTTTCTGTCACTGTAGATTTTATCGGAATTATGAATTTGCCAGAAACCGGATTGAATGTAATATTTTCAGCATACTTTTTAATGTCGCCACCCATAATATTGAACGTGCGATTTCTGTATTGTACACCTGGTGCAGTGTCACAAGGCATCTCCCACATAAAGGGAACCTTTTCGTTTGGATGCTCATGCGCACAATTAAGCACAGCATCTTTTGCACTGGGAAATGGTAGTCTGCAGTAACTGCAAACTGCATGTGATATGTCCTGAAAAGGATACAGAGACTTCGTTGAGTAACCTATACATTATATTTGTACTTCGTAGCACAACCAATACATACTCTGTGCGAAACCTATACATAAAGCGACTTGTAATTTCCTTCGAAACAAAGCATTTGAATAATTAAAATACATGTTCGTAACCGTTTTTGTACTTTAAAATGTGTAATGTACAATGAATCAAAGTAACATGTAGTTTTATTCGATTTAAGTTACCGTAATTGGCTATTTTAACATAATAACCACCTTATGCATTGCTTCAAATCAAAATATTTCGATTTTACCACAAAATAAATGTACAGGCTGAAACTACGCACATTTGTTATTAGTTTGTTATTGAAAATAAGTACCTACCATTACTGGATGTTCCGTTCTCTAATCCATAAACACCAGAAAAGATGAAACTCGCCTGATTAAGTAGTGTATGTACACAATGTTTTCGTAGTAAAGCATATACCCGACTTCGTAGCGAAACGGACTACGCTTATACCTCGTCAGCCCCCAGTGATTACATACTGATCACATCAACAATTTGATAGCTGAATCATGTGTTATACAAAGAATAACGTGTGCAGCAGGTGATCATTATAAAGCCAGTTGTCATAATAAACATCACCAATAAGAATAAGAAATGTAGATCCTACCAATTTATAGACGTAAATTTTGGTTTGAAAACACAATCATTTTAGTAAATATACAGAACGAAAGCTAGAGTCATTAAGTAACATATTTAGTGATGGGAAATAAATACTGTCATTTTGGTACAAAGATATGCTTTGAGACATGTTACAAAAAAAAGCGCAACTCATAATTCTAATTTCCCTTATTCATGAAAGCGTTGTATTAAATCTTGATTATATACGGGCTTCGGAATTATCTTCTTAATGGATTCTGAATTACTTCCAATCAATGAGATAACATATTTCCAGAGCCTTGTTGAAATGCAATTAAATGTCCAATCGTTGAACAGAGATATATGTCGAAAAACTGAAAAAGCGTATTTGTTCATCTCATCAAACTCGAGAATTTGATGACATACGTTGAACAAAAGATTAAGTACAGTGTATTATATGTGTGTTTTATTTTACAATTTTATGTCTTCATGCATATTACACGAATTTGAAGTAACACCTATCGCTATTTCCATGTTTCTCACACTGGATTGTTTTAAGATAAACGTATTGGGTGGCTTAATTTCATGCAGTTAGGTAAGCTCATTGAAAATGTCGATGTGGATGAATAATCATGTTTGAGTGTGTTGTATTTAAAAATCGACTTTTTCTATTAAACACACGAGCTTGTCATGGTTAAAAAACAAACTATATTGTAGAACCGGACGCTTCTAATATTGAATGCGGATTTCTGTAATAAGCTAAATTGAAAAGTATATCACAAATCGGTCAAAATTGTACGTATTGACGAACTAAAATCGTAGGCAGCAACAAAACATATATTGAGCAATATTATTACATTCCTTAAGCTACGGCTATATATAATTCGTTATTTAAAAAATGGCGTAGTTTTTTTACTACACGATTATCAAGCTTTTGACATGTTGTATGCTTTATTAATATATTAAACGTGAAAGGATTTTTACTGAACAAATATATTAAAAAATTTACAGATAAACTTAGCTTATGTATTCTTAATTAAAGTAATACTATAGGACTAATGTGTTCATGTTTTACATAAACATAAAACATCTTGTTGTTTGAAATCAACACAATTTAAAACCAACTTGTTTTCTGATGTTGACAACGTCTACTGACTCACGATACAGTATATGTTAACAATGATACAGATAATGTCGTGTCACTAACAGCATGTTCGCTCACGTTAAAAAATGTTAAACATGTCATTCACAACGTTACAATTTGAACAAAAACGTCTACACAATGTGTATCCTTCAATAAAAATGTTAATGCACTATAGAACCCCAATTGGTGTGCCTTACCGCATAGAGTTGTCATGTATATTTGATTCATAACGATTGTGCTACTACTACTTCTATTACTACTACTACTACTACTACTACTACTACTACTACTACTACTACTACTACTACTACTACTACTACTACTACTACTACTACTACTACTACTACTACTACCTACTACTACTACTACTACTACTTCTACTACTACTACTACTACTACTACTACTACTACTACTACTACTACTACTACTACTACTACTAACTACTACTACTACTACTACTACTACTACTACTACTACTACTACAACTACTACTACTACTACTACTACTACTACTACTACTACTACTACTACTATACTACTACTACTACTTAAACTACTACTTATACTACTTATACAACTACTATTACTTCTAGTACTACTTCTTCTTCTACTACTACTACTACTACTACTACTACTACTACTACTACTACTACTACTACTACTACTACTACTACTACTACTACTACTACTACTACTACTACTACTACTACTACTACTACTACTATACTACTACTAACTACTACTACTACTACTACTACTACT
Organism: Dreissena polymorpha; assembly: GCF_020536995.1. Classification (NCBI taxonomy): domain Eukaryota; kingdom Metazoa; phylum Mollusca; class Bivalvia; order Myida; family Dreissenidae; genus Dreissena; species Dreissena polymorpha. Next base: position 40,954,409 of record NC_068367.1, read on the forward strand.
ACTACTACTACTACTACTACTACTACTACTACTACTACTACTACTACTACTACTACTGCTACTAATACTACTACTACTACTCCTTTCTACTACTACTACTACTACTACTACTACTACTACTACTACTACTACTACTACTACTACTACTACTACTACTACTACTACTAATGCTGCTGCTACTAGTAGTAGTATTAGTACTAGTACTACTACAACTACTAAAACTATTCACGTGACAACCTTTTTATGAGCGTTTTCTATAAAATGAGGCTTTATCTTAAGCAACCATAAGCAAACCTTAAGTAAACACAAACACACATCTAACCTTTGCATGTGAATTACTGGAACAAGTTTATGTCGGTTAGCATTGTTAATATTTAATTGTAATGTGTAAATGTTTATTGTGACTTCGTTTGGTCTAAGTGAATATTATATGATAAAATCTGTGTACAGGAATAACTGAATAGCCTGAGGTCGATACACATATACACTGTATTGACCTTAAACTAAGTTTTATGTTCCTTATCGCGTGTGATCTGCGTCTTTTCTTGCATGTCAGATAACGTCAAACAATGATCTGTTTTGTCACAATCGCATGACAATCTTCAATTTATTCTCAATATATGCTTAAGAGCAGGGAAAATCAATAACAACACATACTAGTGTCCGAAGTGTATGCCTTGATATAGCAAATAAATTCTTAAAAAACGAACACAGTTGTAATATTTCTAAAGCCAAATACTACTTATAAATAAGAAAGTACTAAAAGGCAATACTAATTATGATGATTAAACATAATAAAAACTGTGTTCGATTTTTTTTAACAATTTATTTACTATATAAAATGTATTAAGAAAATTATGTTTCATTAAATATAAAACTCTCGAATATTCAGGAAGCTTACGAGTTCTTTAACGGATTTTTACTTATATAAATAAAGAAATGTTAAATTAATTTCACAAGGTAGTGATTCAACAAATTAGAATAAGAATTGCGAAAAATGCATAGCCATACATACCTTCGATTCATATTGTCTTGATTTGTAAAATAAATTTGGATCAACTAAAATTAAAATGATTTAAAGTAAACCAATTTATGCATTTTTTGGTTGTAAGCTTATGGCTAAGGTAGAAAGAGCCATGTGAGTAACAAGATTGACACAGGAAATTCGCTTGTAAGTAGTTATGAATTTTCATATATTTGATTGTGCATACAAATATTCGCTGAAAACTTTAGTACAATTGTTGTTTTTTTTTATTTTTTACAATCCCTGCAATGTAATAATTGAATCGTGCAATCACCAAAAACCGTTTTATACAATATGGCTGATTAAATTCCATGAGTATAATCACTTGTGATGAAGGCTATTTGAAGCATGTACTTATCATATAATTCTAATACTTTGGACTCATGCTATTTAAAGTGCATTTGACAATTAAACTTGTCTTAATTTCGCGTTCGCGTAAACACTTAAAGGGGCCTTTTCACAGATTTTGGCATTTTTTTTAACTTATTCATTAAATGCTTTATATTGATAAATGTAAACATTGGATCGTAAAAGCTCCAGTAAAAAATCAAGAATAAAATTAAAAAAAGGAAAAGAACATTGCCCGGAGCAGGTTTCGAACCAGTGACCCCTGGAGTCCTGCCAGAGTCCTGAAGTAAAAACGCTTTAACCTACTGAGCTATTCCGCCGAGAACACATGCTAAACGTATTTTATACCTTATATAAGCAATCTTCGTAGTTTCACAAAATTTAACGACAAAAACAGAACTCTCCAAATTATTCGATCGTTTCGCGTTGCAACGCTTTATAATTTTTAGGTTTTAAAATCGTCAAAAGATGCATATAATGGCTATATTAGAGCATGGTAAATGTTCAGTATTACTGTTTCCTCACAAATATCATAACCAAAACGAAAATTTGCGAATCTGAAACAACTTTTTTCAATTTTGTCAATTTACCAAAGCGTGAAAAGATCCCTTTAATCAATATCAAGTTCCATCGTCGCTGTTGTATAGAAGGTATTTTTCGTTTTCAATATTACCAAAGAAGTAATAAAAACGCATGATGGTTTGCTAAAAGGCTAAGATTTGTAAACGTCTTACCGTACTTGCAAGGTATACGCTCAATACACATTTAATAATCATGTATGTGTGGTCTAGTTTCTTGCGTTTACGTTACGAATATGTGATTCGTTTTAGTAATAGATGTAGCTATATTAACGTATGTGGTCAAAAACTTCTTAAGAATGTACAAAACATATAATGAAGTCGATTTATTAAATCCGTTGTGTAATACGATGCATTAAATTCGTCATTTTGATACGTTTCCAAAGCTAACACTTAGACAAGTCGATGTGTAATGTGGCAGGAAATTTAAAAATTAGGAGATTATGATGACTGATTCATTGGAATGTTTGGGTTTAAGTTTTGCAATATGTCTGGCCGAATACGAATGGTCGAATATGTTGCATGGATGATATTATTTTAGTATATGAATTTCGAATAACACAAAATAAAGTTATAACTTCTTTATTTTACCTTTTTTTGCAATAGCAAATGACTAGAACATATGGACTAGGTTAAAATAATTAAACTTCAGTAAGAACAAAATTTTAGTTGGAGAGAATGAGCCACAACATCAAATATACGAAACTACATGTAAATCAGGAATGATACCACCCAGTGGCCTTCCTGATTTGAAGTATCTGACAGTCAATGCAAAGTTATTATAAGCAATAGTGAGCAAATCCGCAACATTAACCGCAATGTTATCCAAATCCGCAAATTAATCGCAATGTTATCCAAATCCGCAAAGTTCTGCAATGTAAAGCAATTCCGCAAAATACAAATCCGCAATGTGAAGCAATTCCGCAAAGTTACTAACTATCCAGATAAAAGCCAAATAAGAGCTGGGAGTTACCTATATCCGAGCAAAACCCATCTCCGCAAAAAACTATTTTTTATTATTAACTAATTTTTTGTAATAATCAGAAGGTAACCACCCAAGTATGGATTTATACTCAGCAATCCTAAGACAACTGGCCACACAAAAATAGCACCCTCAGAGTTATTATAATATTTAAATTTCCAAACAATGTGCCTACCAAAGGAGACTGTCAGCTATTTGATTTTTTTCTCCGCGCAAGAAAAGTTTGATGTTGCGACCTTAATAGGCAATAATACAACAATTTAGGCATGAAGAATAAGCAAAAAGAATTCAAAGCATGGTTATAAAACAATTTTTGCAGCGCAACAACAAACAAGGTTGAAATCAACCTTTAAAGGTTACGTACGCATAAAGACATACCAAAAGGAATAAAAAGCATGAGTACAAGAACAACATTTGCAGCACAATAATTAACAAACAAGGATGAAATCAACCTGAACAGCGTAAGAATAGGAGCAGAATAAATATAAATGAATGGTCTTCACACAACTAAGCTCAAAACAGAACTGGTTGTGCATTGGGCAAGACTTGCGATCAGTCGATTGAAAACATACATACACGAATATTACATTTCGTAATATATAACCATCAAGTATAATCGTAGATTAACATGAGAGTACAACTTTTATCTATTCATTTTATAACACAGTACAACTATGAGTTGTATACATAACTTCCATTCTTTATACTTAAATGTTGTTGTCAAGGCTAGGGTAAAAACCAGAGATAACACTTCATCAGGAAAACATCCGATACCCAATGTAAAATTACTCTGGAAAACTGTACCCGAAAACAACACATATTAACATGTAACTGTGGACATTGTGTAACTGAAACATAACTGGTCATTTTAACTTATTTATTAATGCGGTGCGAATTTCAAAAAGTGAAAGTTTACTTATCGAAGTTTAGCGTAGAACTGACCAAACAATGAAAACCCCGTGCACATTCCCGCCTATGTCCGCCTGAGTGACCATCACTCACATGACAACCAAAACGCATGAACGAACCGCATATATACCTGTTTTGTGCGGTGCGTTATGTTTAGACATATGTTCTGTGCTATACTCGGTAACGCACAGAACTGAACATTTTTCTGCTTTAATAGAATTATAAAGGCCACACAGTCCCCATTGTTCCCCAATGTTTGAAATAGATTCCACATAGGCTCACAACACCAAATGATGTAAATGGTGACAATGGTGACGGCTCGCTTGTTGTAGGATGAGGCAGGAGCAAGGCGCTCGTCTGGGCACGGTCACAGAATATCCCAGGAAGGCTGGTAAACCCCCGATTTGGCTCTGGTAACAGCTCATCAGTATCAGTACATGGTTGGAACCTGGGACAGCGTGCACGTGCAGATTGCCAGTGGAACTCCAGTACAATTGGGTTGCCGCTGCAAATATACAGCAAAGACAGACCAAGCAAAAGAAATATTTTATTTGCAAAGTTATCCAAAATGCATAGAGATTCTACAATACACCTGAAGCAAATATATATAACTCCTAGCAAAATATATATAATTCCTAGTAAACAGATGTGATGGGTGGGTTTTAAACACCCCGATTTGGCTACGGTAACAGCTCATCAGTATCAGTACATGGTTGGAACCTGGAACAGCGTGCACGTGTAGATTGCCAGTGGAACTGCAGTACAATTGGGTTGGCGCTGCAAATATACACCAAAGACAGACCAATCAAAAGAAATCTTTTATTTGCAAAGTTATCCAAAATGCATAGAGAGTTTACAATACACATGAAGCAAATATATATAACTCCTAGCAAAATATATATAATTGCTAGCAATAAGGGTGTGGTGGGTGGGTTTTAAACAATACATATCAAAATTGCAACAAGTTTCTCAGCGCTGGAGAGATAAGGAAGTGGAATAGGCTATTATTTATACCGTTCCCGAATAATTTCGTCGTTGTCAGCTAAATTGTTTACATGCCGAAAGTATATGCTAAGAGACGAAAAAGTTCGAAACTAAGGCAAAATAACCCGGTTTATTTTTTAAACAAATATACCACATTATTTAAGTATATGAATTTCGAATAACACAAAATAAAGTTATAACTTCTTTATTTTACCTTTCTTTTGCAGTAGCAAATGGCTAGAACATATGGACTATGTTAAAATAATTAAACTTAAGTAAGAACAACATTTTAGTTGGAGAGAATGAGCCACAACATCAAATATACGAAACTACATGTAAATCAGGAAGGATTACACCCAGTGGCCTCCCTGATTTGAAGAAGCTGACAGTCAATGCAAAGTTATTATAAGCAATAGTGAGCAAATCCGCAACATTAATCGCAATGTTGTCCAAATCCGCAAATTAATCGCAATGTTATCCAAATCCGCAAAGTTCCGCAATGTAAAGCAATTCCGCAAAATACAAATCCGCAATGTGAAGCAATTCCGCAAAGTTACTAACTATCCAGATAAAAGCCAAATAAGAGCTGGGAGTTACCTATATCCGAGCAAAACCCATCTCCGCAAAAAAACTATTTTTTGTAATAAACTATTTTTTTGTAATAATCAAAAGGTAACCACCCAAGTATGGATTTATACACAGCAATCCTAAGACAACTGGCCACACAAAAATAGCATCCTCAGAATTATTATATTAGTTAAATTTCCAAAAAATGTGCCTACCAAAGGAGACTGTCAGCTACTTGAATTATTCCGCCACAAGAAATTTTTGCAAGAAAATGTATTCGCCAAAAATTCTACAAAGCTGCTTGCGCCAGCATTAGCTAATAAACGCGCAGCGTTTTTGAACAGTAGTCCACCATAAAACATGTTTACTTCATTCACTCACAATGTTAACTGTATCACTCATCGTCATAAGCGCTTGTACTTAAAACGACGAATCAGTATACATGTATAGTCGAGGGAGACAACTGGAATAGGATTACGTTACTCATATAGTTAAATCATGGACAACGTCCCTTGAAATCTAATTTTAGCTACTGTTACCGAAGTGTTCCATATCGTGGTTCCAAATTATTTATGAAATAATACAAATACCTTTTTTTGTATTGTTAAACCACCTACTTATTATACATATTCGTGTAGGGCGGGACAAAATCTAAAACGTTGCCGCTGGAACTACCTTGGCGTTTTTTTGGGGGGACAGATTTAGACATTCCAACGTCAATATACACCTAGTGCTTTTAACCAGTCCTATCTATGTGCTTAATGTTTCGTTTCTTATGTGCGTTAACATGTCTTAAATATGTATGTATGTGCTATGTATTTGTTATTCACGTGCTCTAATATGCGTTTTAACATGTACTTATACCTGCGGGTTTGGAATGACCTAGAATTAAGCTTCAAATTCTGATGGAAAATTTCATCATTTCTAAAAATACTTCAATGACGCTCATTAATATTCATGAGCTTTTTCCAACCTGCAAATGAAAACGCAGCTATACATATCACGCGAGGTCAGCTTGTCAGCCGGGACTTGACGGGCGGAGCGTAAATGTCAACAAAGTCGGCGTTTATGAATCGATAGTTTCGTAAGAGAATGTACTCAAAATACGATACTTATATAAAAATAATGAGAATGTAGGTTCCTTTACAATAGTATAACATTTGTTGTCACGAGACAATTTTTCATACAGTAAAAGCAGACAATATAACCTTTGTTTTTACGGGACAATATTTCATACAGTAAAAAACAGACAACAGCAACATCGGATCTGCAATCTATCGATTTCTAGGATTATCAACAGATAATCACCGATAAGCTGGGGTTGCTACTTTTAACATTTATGTTTAATTTGCAAACCGGTTGTTCCAAATGCGTTCTCGGAGCTGCATTGGAACATGTCCGAAGACCGACCTCATCGCTCGTACAACGAGTTCGATCAAAAGTGGAACTTGGGAATAACCCAAACCACCACCACCACACCTTTTGACCATGTTGAGAGTTGAGACAGATTAAACAACATGAGATGTCAAGGGAAAAATATTCGAATCACGAGTAATCTGCTCAAAATCAATGATATTCAAAGGCGGGCTCCATCAATGCTGCCTCCATCTCTTTCGCAGGCGCTATTCGTTTTCGTCCTCGCGGCATTGTGATGCGATACGATTTTTAAACAATACATTTCAAAATTGCAACAAGTTTCTCCAGCGCTGGAGGGGAAAGGAAGTGGAATAGGCTATTATTTATACCGTTCCTGAATAATTTCGTCGTTGTCAGTGTTTACATGCCGAAGGTATATGCTAAGAGACGAAAAAGTTCGAAACTAAGGCAAAATAACCCGGTTTATTTTTTAAACAAATAAACCACAATATGTGCTATATCGAGGAGTTCATTTGATGAGAAGTTTATGTACATATAAATTGTTCGAGCTGAAATGCGTAGATCTTCATAATAAATGTTTTATTAATTAAATAAATAAAATTCCCGTGGATAACAGTGCATTTAGAAAGACAACATACATGTATCGCTTATTGTTATAAACGGTATTGCCGAAGGACAGAAGAAAATAATCTGGAGCGTTTCATCATCGAATTATCGTTGTGTTTCTTTTCCACAAAGTGTTTGTAAAATATTTATGTCGTGTTTTGTTTTCACTTTTTTACTAAGGTAAAGTGTTCAACGAAAAATATAAGACCACGTGCTAGTTCGAAGCTCTTGTTTTATTATCCTTCTACATCGTATTGACGATATATAAATAAGTTTCTCAACATTATACAACAAAGCTCGGAAGGATACTTAGTAACTCTAGCAAGACTAGCATTTTTTGTATGAGTCATAATAATGGATAGATGTGTTCATGTTCAATACAACATATATATATATATATATATATATATATATATATATATATATATATATATATATATATATATATATATATATATATATATATATATATATATATATATATATATATATATATAAATATATAAATAATATATATAGTAACATATTAATGCATTGAAAATCTAGTTTTTTAGCTCTGTCCCTCGTTACACAACGTTCCTACTTAAAACAGATATGATTGGTATTTACATCGTTGTATTCATAATTATAATGCATACTTAAAATTATTGTTTTATTTTATTGATTTTATCGGCATTCTTTCATCGACACGTTGTTAGATAGAAATAATATCACATTTGAAAGAAATATAATTTTGTTTAAATATATGTGAATTTAATAAATGGCTAGACTAAAATATTTCTGCAAAATACTCTTATTATATTCAGTTTTGTTGATTTATAATTTTGTTTAAACCTAGATCTTTTAAGTGTTCGTGTTATAATATATGTTATGTTCTGTTGTTCAAACATGAGAAATTTGTTTACACACAAACACGCTATGCATCACAGTAAAATGACATCTAAATGCAATGTTTAGACGCACATAAAATATATATCGATGTTGAAAATGTATGTTTTGTTTATTTATATGAGCTTTACAAAAATTAAGTAAATGCAATCGGATTGTTATATGTGATGTTTTATTTATTTGCAGAACGTATGTCTTTACTGACTATGTTGTCGCGCCCTTTGTCTGTAATATTGCGCTGTGACAATTGATTGACCATAAGATTGGTAAGATCCTGTGGTTCCCGACATATACTTTATGAATGACGTAATTATGAAAATGACAGTTGACACAATAAGTATCCCTTGGAAGCAGCATACGCACTTTAGGCACCGTCGACTTAAAGATGTCAACAAATAAGCATGCTTTTGCTTGACATGTATTGCAAGAATAATACTTTAAGAGCGGTTCTGAAACATGCATTATCTCAATTATAGTTCAAAGGTCTATCACTTTTCTGAATTAAATATGGATTTTGTGCAGTCACTTATTCAAAATTATTACATAGACTAAATGCATAATTAGACAACAATTCGACTGACGCGTTTGGTAACTTGATATAGTGTGCACTCAAATTTATTTAGATGATGTTAAGAAAAAGCATTCGAATAATTGTCAAAGTATGATTAACGTAATATTATATTAATATGAGGCATTTGGATCATCGAAACAGGTTTAAACAAAATATATGAAAATTACATTCAATTTTCTGAACACGTGTGATTTTGGAACATTAATCGTGAAATTATGTTTGATAGGTATGTGTCAATCTTTGCTTTAGCCATTTGTACTCTCAACTCGACGTTCTGATTTATTTGATCCCTGTGTGCGTTGTTTTATGTTATAATTGGTATAACATCAACGGGAATGGCTCGCAATCAATAAGAAACCATTATTGAAACAGTTGCTTGAAATTCGATTACATGTTCATCCGTTAAATGTGATTTATGTAGTAACTTTATAAATCGAAATGATTTTGCCACATGATAATCTAATACTTATTAGACTAAGGTATAAAAGTTTTCTATTTATAAAAGTCATAATTTAAAGAATACATGCACAGAAAGTATGATAATTTTCCAAATGCTCACACCGTGTTTTTAATTAAAGTGTAGTGCGTGGCTTGATGTAATTAAATCAAGTATATTCGTCAAAATGCGAGAGTTTTCTCGCGTAATCAGAATAGTTATGATATGTTTGATATGATGCAACGAAATATTAATTTTGAGCATTAAATAGTGATGAATTTGGCTATCAGATATCCGATTTGGTTTTTGCTACAAATAATCGTTTTTCATTGAAAACTAAAAAAACGGAAGAAAATAACGCGACTAAAATTCTAATGCGCTTTTCTTTCATTGAAACAGTTTTTATGTCTGTTAGACATGGGTCTGCGATGTAATAAGATTGGATGTCTAATTGTAGCCAGCAATAATCTCCTCGCAGTAACTTGGTGAGTAGCACTTGGTAAAGCTTAGTCGCTAAATGATTTTGAACGTCATTAAATTCTTTTAAACTTCGAAGAACCGACATTTATATTGTTATGGAGGCCAACTGAATGTGGCATGTTGCATTATGTGTAATAATAATACAAAGTAAAGAAATACATTTAAAAAAGCTTAAAATTGTATTCATTAAATATGTGTCAACGTGAGGGACAACTTAGAAGAATCGCTTACAATGCACAATTTTGCAGGATTATGTGGAAAGTACGTTCTTCGGAGCGCACTATTTATGTGACAATGAAATTTACGCGCTTCCTATTGCTCTACCGAGGCAACAGTACAAGAAACAAACACCACATTTAGAATTTCACAACGTGCTCCGAAACGTTATTCTCTTTCAAGTAAATACATTTCTCATTCTGTAGTGGTTTCTTGTTAGCCATCTGCATAGAAAAGAAATATAAAATCAACGCAATATCGCATCATTTTGAAAAGCAAACAATCTAACGCATTGAACGCATTTAAAATATGGTAATCTAACATTATAATTATATAACAGACATAGGTCTCCATAAACACTAACATTAAAAAGACACCAGAAAATAAAGAATAATTCCAGAGACCTCGCCAAAGGAAGTGTCTGAACATGCATATCAGGAGCGACACTTTCCGCTTTTATAATATTTTTCGTTTAAAGAAAGTCTCTTTCTTAGTAGCATATAACTATCTAGTTTAGGCGGACTGAACAGGCTCTTCTGGGAAAACACTTTACACTGTACACAGATCAAATCCCGTTTCACAGAGCGCGGCTCATAAGTATTGCAATAAGTAATTAATCAAAGAAATTCAAAAAAGATATCAGTTTAACGTATTGATATTAACAAAAGCATTAGCAAACATTTGCAAACATCTCGAATTGTATATGTCTGGTAAAAAGTAGTTAACGTGAAATATCACTTCATCGACCGGAAACATGTAAGATAATCATTTTAACGGGTGTAAAGCGTCTAAATGAAAATTAAATTGATTTAGGTACAAGTGCTTGCATCAAGATAATACTACACTTGTTGTTATCGTAGTTTGCCCAGGTTCTCTAAACATTGCCATTCTTATTGTTCTGAATAGTCCCATTTAAGACGTATAATACTTAGCTAGTGATACCATGAAGCAATAGTGATATATTAGATATATACAATACTGATACATTGTTTTATACGCGCATAATATATATCTATTAACGACAGTTTGATTAGAAATTGATGTAAAATATTTAACATTCCCTGCTTTACAAAAAAAATGTATACCTTAAAGTTATTTCACATATAGACCATAATCGTTTTATTTTACTTTTTTTTCTAATGTACTGCGTAATTTTCTTATGTTATGAATAGCCGTCATGCAATAACGTGCACTTATAGGTTATAATCAATAAAGTGCAAGTTTAAGTTATACCTATATACACTATAAAGTTCATGTGTTTTGTAAAGTACGATTTTTATTGAAAGATCACTGACGTTTTAGAATTCAGTATCGTAGGATCTTATGTATGTTTGCTTAAATGAATGTCTCATTAATATATTAACAACTTAAAATCCACCATAGTAAATACTATCTTTATATATTCCTGCCTAACTTATACTTAATGCAATAATCTCTTACACAATAACACAAAATGATGCATAAGTTTACATTGTGTTTCACGGTATCCTAAAAACCCATTTATAACGTAAGCAATTTAAAAAAAGAATATCAACAGAAACGGTACTTTCTAATTTCCACTTATGAACTGTTTTTAGAAGAAACACACGGTCATATGTTCAAACCTTGGCAACCAAACGGAATGACTGGATCGATCAGAAATTCTGTTCTCACGTAGATTATTTTGGAGAGCTAAACATAGCCAAAAGTTGTTGCTAAGTATTGCCATTGACACACAATGTTTACGTCCATTGATACACAATACAGAATAATACGGCGAATACGTTATATTTGGTATAAAAATGAAGACTCCCGTAACAATGTATTTAGCGAAACTATTATCATACCGTTCAATAATATACGATCATCAGAACCGTGTTTCAAATATTCGCGTCATCGTCTTATGTTTAAGCTAATATTTTACATGGAATGACATAAACGGTCTTGAAAAAACCCAGACGAATATCAACTTTAGCGCTTAACGTGCGATTTATCTTTGTTTTGTCTAAAACGGTTTCAAAGCAGCAATTTCAATACTTTAAAATATTGTTAATGCAGACTTGAAATGGCAAGTTGCAGTTGTTATTAATATACATTTTTGTTCTTACGTTTGTAAATATGTCTTTTTTTCAAATAAGAAATTATATTAGTATTCATTATACATGTCATTTTCAGTTATTAAGTATTTTTCTTAATTATCGCGTAAGCCGTATACCGACTTTGAACTGTAATTCAAATTTTACTATTGTGTTCTTTCAATTTTGGCTTGACATGGTCTGTGTCATGGTCCTGTTGTGGAATGAAATAATGTAGCGTTGTCATTTTATATTTTTGTTAAATGAAACAAGCATTTACCTGATATCACGATTTTAAAAGGACGAAATAATTTTATAAAACAGGGTTAACAGTTTAATGAAAAATGAAATCAGTTTAACAATAGCTCATAACAAAAGTATACTTTAAAGCCCACGAGCGTGTAAGCATAACACACACATTATTGTGTATGTCATATTAATAAATACGTGCGTTCTTGTAACACAGTATACAAATAAGCATATTCATTACTTCATTTCTCTTATAACATCTTGCTTTGTAGAAATGCTTCCTAGTTAACACCTTAACATGTTAGAAATCATTTTACTTAATGCAAACATGAGAAATAAGTTGTACAAGCAAATACGCTGTGCATCGAGGTTGCAAGGTTACAAGTTACAAGGACAGCTGAATGCAGTGTTTAGATGAACCTTAAATAAATAGCATGTGTATATATGTATATGCATTTGTTCGTGATTGACAATACTATTGAGCCTATGCATCCGAATACTTTATGTTCAATAACTTTGCAGACTTTGTGTTTCGCGCTGTTGATTTTACATATAATGAAACAAACAAGTATGTGCTTATCAATTATTGAGAGACGGATGGATTTAGGGTGGTTCTGGGATACTTGTCTTTTTTGCCTTAACATTTATATTGCACTTGAAACGGCTATAATTTGGATAGTTTAAATATGCACTGTGTGCAATCATCCATTTTAAACAGTATACCCTATGGACATGCAATATAAAACTAAAGTTTGTCTCACACGTTTGGTAATGCATCTTCGCAAGTACCTGGAGCAATTAACTGGAGCAATTACTTTTAACCAAGTGCAGACCTGAATGAGCCGATGTACAAAACATGGCTTTTTATTATTGCTGAAATATGGGGGTCATATTTGATAAACAGCATGAAATATATTTAGAATATTATTTTGCGAAAAAAAGCATTTTTACAAAATACAACAAAAAATTAAAGCCAAACTTATCTGAACACATTAATCGTGCAATCATGACAGACAGTTGTTTTGGCATCCATGCTTTACATAACATATTCGCAACTTGTAATACTAATATCTGAATCCTGCCTGCGTTGGTAAAATCGCGCCGTTTGATATTAAATGAGCTTCAATGGTTTCAGTCAATGAGACAGCAGTCTTTCAACAGTGGCTTGAAATTCGATTAAATATCGGTCCGTTGAATGTTGATTCATGTCGTAAAAAATGAGAATGTTTTAATTCATCAAATTCAGTACCAATAATAAATTGTTGAAAAAAACAAAAACCCTTCAAAGATGTTTAATGATACTTTTATATTTAGATAAGTTTTCTTGAAATTCATGTACTTCTACTCATCATGTCATCGGTACAAAATAATAATACAATTCGACTAAGTGCGTATATAAGATACTTTTCTGTTTGATATTTATCAATGTTTTCAAAATATCTGCCCCGGGTGAGGATCGAACTCACGACCTTCAGATCGCCCTTTATATGGCTATGAGACTGACGCGCTCCCTACTGCGCTACCGAGGCATATATTACGTAAATGTTGACACCGATACGAATATGTTCGACGTCTGACCTGACGTTAGACTTAACGTTTCATGACGTTAGATTAAACGTTCGCGAAAAAGAACAGATGCCGCTAAATGATGCCTCAGCTTTTCTTGTTAACATGTGTTTATTGCAGACAATACAATCTAAGATGTTGGTAAACACATATTTATATCGTTCTTTGAAAAATGCGAGCAGTGACCTTGAAATGTTATCTCCGGCATGCAGAGCCAGAAAAGGTGGAGACAAATCATTATGTAAAATAGTATGGTTTGTCAATGACTTGTTTGGAAGACTTTGAATGAAAACTCTTTACTTTATGCGAGACCCTGATTTCTTTCCGAATGACCCTCTTATGCCCCATTTAAAAAATAAATAAGGAGTGTTGGCTTCAAACAATAAAATCAAGATGTAAAGAATGACAGCTTTGCATAGGATAGTTTTCAAGATATTGAGCGGAAACGAATTGTACCTAGTACGTTACCACTTTGCTACTTACATTTGACCTACTTACACAACGCACAGAAACGCTGGAAACACACAGAGGTAAGTTATCCAACATCCGCAGAAAACGCAACGTGCGGTATGTGTCGTTTGTATGGACAAGCATGAACACATGCTTTTATATTTTAAAGGAATAAAAAAACTGACCTCGACGACACATCCTAAAACATGTACGTCTTTGGCTAGCGTTTTTATATGTGTACTATCCATCCAGTGCATTACAAAAGCCTAATCTTGACCGCAGGAATAATCTTGTTTATGTTAATTGTGTGTTATTCGTAGTGTAATATATTCATTCTCAATTGGCCTTGCTAAAAAGCGAATACTTATACAAATTCTTTTCACGAAGTAAATACATGTTTTACTTTTTTATAGTAACGAAAATGTAAGATTGTTTATTATGGTCATATTAATATCACAGTACAAGATGAGCAAGAACACAATTATAAAAAACAGAGTCAAAACTATTTAACAACAACAGTATTTGAACTATCGAACAGTTTGTAATGGTGACATTGATTTCATAAGAGCAGACACAATCAGTCAAATATGAACGATTGTGATTTTGAAATATCGAAATTAACATATTTCACTTTCTGAAAAACGCCGCTATGACGCAAACAATTTTCTGTTATTTTATAAGAATAAGGGATAATGTTAGTACAAGTGTGCCTGCCACTCGTAAACATGTACATCATAAAATTTAAGTTAAATGTTCACCGAATCTGGCCGCGCGCAATTAAATGTGTATGTTGCCTGTGACATAGGTTGGATCGTGTGGAATCCAAATATCGCTGTTTAGCGTGCCAAAATGTAATAACGACAACACATTATTAACATGTTTACTCTCATTTTGGATGTGCATTATTACTTAAGGATGGCACTGTAAATGTTGAATTATAAATTGACGCTTTAGAAAATATGTAGGTTGGACCTTGTTCATTTTCGTCTTTTATGTTCGCAGTAGGTAGAGCGCTGTCTAAATCTTACCGGACAGTGAACGTCAACACGAAACACATTTATCTGAACTATTTTAATTTCTAGCCTCACTGACCATTTGTTGGACTGAAGTATAGACAAACAAGGACACTATCCAAAACTCTACAGTCGGGGTCAAACTATGTTAAGTAGTTCATGCAAACCCACAAAATTATTAACTTAAATGCATGTGAAATCCAACAAACTTGAAATCGTATAATTCATTGTGCGTTTAAATTTGTTCAATTATATAGCGAAATTTATTTATTGTCATGACAAATGAATTCACACACACATTAGTGACTCATTATTTGCGAATTATGCTACACTTTGATTTGTTTCCGGCGAGGGACGTCCATGAAACTCGTTTGATTTTTAAAGAGCACTATTTTGATTAGAACATCTCTTATATTATATCATTCTACGCATAATCGGCTAGATCGTTGTAACTGAAATCATAATCAGCGATAATTCGTTCCGATCATCTTAAGTAAACAATGCATTCACTTTCATTCCTGCTTACAGGGACTCCAAACTATTGGTTGTTACCGGAAAACTATTTCTAAAATAAATATTAGCAACCATTGCAGTTTCTCGTACATAAGTAAAACACGTTTTGTTGCTTTTTAATAACATAACAGCTGGAATTATTGCTTTACCATAACGCGTCATCAGTCCTAAATAAAACGCGTATAATTTAAGGTTGTAACCGCGTGTGTAATTCGTCTTGTGCTGTATTCAAAAATCACATATTGGATTTAATTTTCTTATGTTTGTACAATTGCGCCGTATTCATCGCATCAATTGGCAGTCTCCTTTTAGTGTCTTGGAAGTAAATAAATACGCAACAGGGCGAATAATTCAATGTTTGATAAAATTTCTTATCACGTGTGTTCGTTATGACTTGTTAACTTATAGACTGTAAACGTATGCGGTGTAATCAAAACAAAACGTCTTCTCTGGCATTGGTCTATCCAAACTAAGGTGAGCCCCCAATGAATAAATTAAATATAATGTTGCGATAATATCGTGTAATGCGTTTAGTTTTTGCACACAAATTAAAAAACGTTTCCAAAAATAAATGCATGAGTAGGACCATGAATAATGAAGTACGAACATCTGTTGAAACCAAGCAAGTCAAATGTATATAATGTTTACACGATTTGTCAAAATACATGCAATACATACGATGCCAAAATAGAAATTGCAGCTACTTATATTCATGTGAATGTGATTGTGCTGATACAACACGATATAACGAATAAAATATACCCTGTGTGTGTTTCTTTTCCTGTTTATGACTACGTTTATACTGATGCATTTAATACTGTCTTTCATATTATACGCCGCAATATATATAAATCACGTTCATATAATGCCACAGGTGTAATGACTAATTCAGATAACCAAGAACTAAACGCTCTCCCTAGCAATCACCAAGGCATCTACATCCATTGGTAAGGCCCCTGCCTTATAACGAGGCAATTTTTAAACTATAGATGGAATATATTCGTTCTTGAGTAAAAAGACCAATCGGGCGCCCATCTTTAGTGTACTATCTTATGTTCAATTACGTTGTAGACTCATTGTTTGAGCGTTGGTGTGTCTTGTGCCTGTTCTATAAAATATTGATCACATCAACAATTACATAGCTGACCTTGGTGAACGACAAAAAAACGTGTGCAGCAGATGATCATAATAAAGATAATTGTCATAATAAACATCACGAGTAAAATAATAAATGTAGATCCTACCGATTTATAGACGTAAATTTTGGTTTGAGAACACAATCATTTTGGTAAATTTACAGAACGCAGGAAAGATTCATTAAGTAACATATTTAGTAATGGGAAATCAATAATGTCTCTTTGGTACAAAGATATGCTTTGAGCCATGTTACATAAATAAAATTCGCAGCTCATAATTCTGATTTCCCTTGATCATGCAAGCGTTGTACATAATCTTGATTACTAGTATACACGTGCTTCAGAATTATCTTCTTAATGGATTTCGAATTACTTCCAATCAATGAGATAACAGATTTTCAGAGGCTCATTGCAATGCAATTAAATGCCCATCCGTTGAAGAGAGATATGTGTCGAAAAACTAAAAAAGCGTATTTTTTTTATCTCACCAATTTGTAGAATTTGATGACATACGTTGAACAAAAGATTAAATACATTGTATTGTGTATTGTCTTTTATTTACAAGTTGATGTCTTCATGCACATTATAAAAATTCGACGTTACACCTATCGCTATTTCCCTGTTTTTCACACTGGAATGATTTAAGGTAAACGTATTGGGTGGCTTAATTTAATTCTATTAGGTAAGCTCATAGAAAATGTCGATTTGGATGCATACTCATGTTTGAGTGTGTTGTACTTACAAATCGACTATTTATATTAACCACACGAGCATGTCATCATTAAAACAAACTAAACTGAAGAAAAGAACGATTCTAAAAGTTGAATGCGGAATCTTTGATAAGCTAAATTTAAAAGTATCTCACAAATCGGTCAAAGTGATAACTTGAGACGAGCTAAAATCCTAGCCAGCAACATTGACATATATCGAGCATATTTAATAGCATTACATAAGCTACGGCTATATCATTCGTTATTAAAAGAAACCGGAAAATAGCACTTTTTAACCTAAGTCGCCAAAGTTTATTTACTACACAATTAGCAAGATTTTGACAGGTTGTATGCTTTATTCTTAAATTTAACGTACGAGGAATGTTCTAAATAAATATATTCACACTTTGACAGATTTTACATATACACTAAGCTCATGTTTTCTTAATTAAAGTTATATTATAGAAATTATGTGTTCATTTTTTACATGAACATAAAACATCTTGTAGTTTCAAATCAACACAATTTAAAACAAAATTGTTTTCTACAGCATAATGACTCGCGATACAGTATTTGCATTAAAATTAAACAGAAAACGTATTGTCACAAGCTTCATATTCGCTCAAGTTGCAAACAATGTTAGACATGTCATTCACGACGTTACAATTCGAACAAAAACGCCTACACAATGTGTATCATTCAATGAGATTTACAACACTATAGAATCCTAACCAAGGGCATATAGTTGTCATATATATTTGATTCATAACTACTACTAACACATGAAGTTTTTCAGATCAATTAAAAAAAATAATATTGTTGCGAGCGTACTTTCTTATGCATAAGTAGTATTTGGCTTCAGAATCATTATTCAAAATTGTCAGTGGATTAAGAATTTTGTTTTCATTAAATATAGAGCAATTGAATATTTAGGACGCTTAAGAGTTCTTAAACGGATTTTTACTTATATAAATACGACACTTCAAAGTAATTTCACTGGGTAGTGATTCAACAAATTAGAATTATAATAACGAATATTTTAAAATTAAATTTGGATCAGCTCAAATTAAATGATTAAAACTTTTAAAAACTAGGCATGTTTTGGTTGTAAGCCTATGGCTGAGATAGACAAAGCTATGCGAGTCAATCAGATTTAAAAAAAAGAAATTCGCTTGTTAGTAGTTTTGTATTTCATCAATTTAATTGTGCATACAAATATTCGCTGAAAATTTAGTACTTTCTAACAATTACTGCAGTTTAATCATTGAACCGTGCAATTACGATACTTTTCTGTTTGATATTTACCAATGTTTTCAAAATATCTGCCCCGGGTGAGGATCGAACTCACGACCTTCAGATCGCCCTTATATGGCTATGAGACTGACGCGCTACCTACTGCGCTACCGAGGCATATTAAGTATTTGTTGACACTGATACAAATCTGTTTAACGTCTGTCATGACGTTAAATTTAACGTTTCATGACGTTACATTTCATGTTCGTGAACAATAACAGATGCCGCTTAATGATTGCCTCAGCTTTTCTTGTAAACATGTTTTTATTGCACACACTACAATCTAAGATGTTGGTAAATACATATTTATATCATTCTTAGGACATGTGTATTTTCATTAATACGAGCAGTGACCTTGAAATGTTATATCCGGAATGCAAAGCCAGAAAAGGTGAAGACAAATCAATATGTAAAATAGTTTGGTTTGTCAATGACTTGTTTGGAAGACTTAGAATGAAAACGCTTTACTTGAGGCGTGACCCTGATTTCTTTTCTAATGACCCTCTTATGCCGCATTAAGAAAAAGATAAGGAGTGTTGGCTTCAAAAAGAAAAATCAAGATGTCAAGAATGACAGCTCTGCAAAGGATAGTTATCAAGAAATTGATAAAAAAATGTACATAGTACGTTACCACTTTGATACTTACATTTGACCTACTTACACAACGCACAAGAATGCAGGAAACACACACATGTAAGTCATCCAACATCCGCAGAAACGCAACTTGTGGCATTTGTCCTTTATTTAAACAAGCATAAACACAGGCTTGAACATAGCAGGGCGGTTATAGGAGACAACATTTTTTAAAGGAATTATAACACTGACCTGGATGACACATTTTTAAACATATACTTCTTTGGCTAGCATTTTAGTATCTTACTCTCCACACGCTGCTTTTCAAAGCCTACCTGTGACCGCATGTATAATCGTTTTTATGTTAAATGTGTGTAAATTGTAGTGTATTATATTTATAAGCAAGTGACTTTGCAAAAAAGCGAAATGCTGTCACAAATTTTTCTGAAGGATACAACAATGTGTTTTTTTCTTGTAAACGAACATGTCTGTAAGTTTCCTTCATTTTTGTCATATTTATGTTACAGTACAAAAACAGCAAAAACACATTATGAATAACAGAGTCAAATTTAGATAATTACAACAGAATACGAACATCGCACAGTTACTAATGGCGGCATTGATATCATAAGAGGCATGATCAAAAACAGTCAAATCCATATAAAGATTGTGATTCTGAAATCTCGAATTAACATAGTTCGCTATTGAAGTAACGATTTACTCGCAAGTTAATAAGGGATCATCTTAGTACAAGTTTGCCTGCCACTTGCAACAATGTACATCGTTAAATTAAATGTACGCTCACATTTCATGCAAATGTTTTCACTGAATCGCGCCTCGCGTAATAAGATATGTCTGTTGCCTGCGATAGAGATCGTGTTGAATCAACATATCGCTGTTTAGCGTGCAAAAATGTAATAATGACAACACATTATAAACATGTTTACTCTCTCATTTGCATGAATGTGCATGATTTTTTAGGATGGCCATGTTAATGTTTTATTAAAAATTGTCGCTTTAGGGAATATGTAGTTTGGACATTCTTTATTCGTCTGTTATGTTCGCAGTAGATAGAGCGTTGTCCAACTCTTACCGGACAGTAAACGGCAACGAGAAACAAATTAATCTTAACTAGTTTTAATGTCTAGCCTCACTGAGCATGTGTTGGATTGACTTATAGGCAAACAAGGACACTAGGTGACGTATGTTATGTAACAAAAGTCGGAAGTCGGAAGTCGGAAATCCAATTATGAAAAAGGTAGTTCCGTTAAAATCGCGAAAGTATTAACTTAAATGCGAGTGATATTAAACAAATTTGAAATATTATTATTCATTTGGCGTTTAATTTTATTCATTTATATAGCGTCATTTATTCCTTATTTTTACATGGCAAATGAATTTACACACACACTATTGACTCATTATTTACGAATAAGGCTGCAATTCGATTGTTCGGGGGAGAGACGTCCATGAAACTCATGTGTTGATCTTGTTTTAAGGGCACTGATTCGATAACAACATCTCAACTATTATATCATTCTACGAATTCTATAAATTCCTTGTTTAATCAAAGTAATTTTCCGCTAAATCTTTGTTACTGGCATTACAATCAGCGATTTTTCGTTCCGATCCTTGTTAGTCAACAATATATTCTCCTCCATTCCTGCTCAAAGGGACTCCAAACTGTTCACCAGTCATCAGTCCTAAATCCAAGTAGAACGGTTATAATACATGGCTGTAACAATGTGTGTCCTTTGATCTGTGCTGTATTCAGAAAGCACATATTGGATTAAAGGTTCTTATGTTTGTACTATTTCGCAGTATTCATCACACCGTTTTTGCAGTCTTGTTTTAATGTGTTGGAAGTAAATTGATACGCACCAGGGCAAATAGTTCAATGTTTGATAAAATAGACTTTAAATGTATGCGGAGTATTGAAAACAAAACACAAATATTTGGAAATCCAAACTAAGGTGAACATCAATGCATGAATGTAATATATTGTTGCGATCACATCGTTTAATGCGTCAAGTTTATGCACACAAGTTATTAAAACGTTTCCAAATATAAATGCATGAGTTGGTACATGAATGATTAAGTACAAACATATGTTGAAACCAAGCAATTCTAAGCTCTATAATGTTATCACGATTTGTTAAAATACATGAAATACATACGATCCAAAAAAAGAAATTCTAGCTACATATTCATGTGAATGTGATTGTGCTGATGAAACACGATATGGGGATACAATACACATTTTAAGTGTTTCATTTCTGGTAAATGTATACGTTTATACGGGCGCATTTTATAACGTCCTTCATGTTATACGCCTCAATATAAATAGATAACTTGCATAGAATGCCACCAGGTTTAATGCATAATATAGAATACCAAGAATATAAACGCTCTCTCTTGCAATAACGAAGGCATCTACATCCATTGGTTAGGCCCTGACGTGTTAGGATGCAATGGTTAAACTATAGATGGAATATATTCGTTCTTGATTAAACAAAGACAAATCAGTCAAACCATTGTTAAAGTACTATTAAATGCTCAATTATGTTGCAGTCTCAATGTTTGATCGTTGGTGTTTCTGTGCCTGCCCAGTTACATATTGATCACATCAACCATATAAAGCTAAATCATGTGGTGAACGACAAATACCGTGTGCAGCAGGTGATCATTATAAAGCCAGTTGTCATAATAAACATCACGAATAAGAATATGAAATGTAGATCCTACCGATTTATAGACGTAAAATTTGAGTTGAGAACACAATCATTTGGTAAACATAC